>NC_046154.1:256958115-257223115 GCF_011064425.1 Rattus rattus
GATTTGTAGCAGGACATTCATTATCTCTCATTCGGCTCTGTTTAAACTCTGTTACAGGGGAATTAGTGGTATTACTGTTCAAATCTTAACTTTTGTGTTATGCAGCCATGTTCCAAAGCTTTGAAACGTAGCTGAAAGCCATGCCTGTATCTCACAGGTTTAGAGAGAGTGAGAGCGGGAGGGTTTCAAAGCTGGGATCATCTGGAGGAATCATGCCTGCTCTACCGGTAGTTTTCATCTAATTAAAAATATATTGCCTTCTTGAGAGTCAGACAGATGGAGTTGCATCATGGAACGGGGGCAAGGGGAATTAGATGCGGTTCCGAATGCCAAGGGCCCACTTCTGTTTCTTGTGGCTCCCCTGACTTTGGGGGCTCTGGGCCTCTGGGATACCAGAAGGGTGAGTGGCCATGGGCTTCCCTTGTTGGCATTTGTTAATCTATGCGCTCCTTAAGACTCATGCAACCTTCCTCTGTGCTGCCCATCAGTTTCCCATAGGCAAGTTGCCTTAAGCAAGGATTGGTTTATTTGTTAAGGTTGATATTCCTGGATCCACTCACAGTTCACAAAGCTGTGGTTCTGTAGGTATTCTCCTGAGGAGGTATTTTCTATGAGTATAGACAGCATGGCCATCTTTTGCAGAGTCATCCGTAGTCTGGTAGTTCCCTGTGCCCCAGGTCCTGCCCCTGAGATTCCCCTGTGCTCAGTATCTCCTCTCATTCCTCCACTGGCTTGAGGGTGAGGGGTAGTCCCCATATCTGGTTCCTCTTTGCTTCCACTCTTGCCCTGTCCCCATCATTCCCCGTGAAGTCCTTTGTGGGTGGGGAAACTTCCCAGAGATCGGCTGCAAACAAGATGTGGTATGCAGGCCAAGGTATGCTCTCTGAGAGTGTAGAACCTGTCATGGGGGAGGTGAGGGTGAGGCTGGGCAAACTAGAGAGCATCTCAGCGTTGGTCCCCCAGGTAGCATTCAGGAAGGTGTCTTGGCTGTTCAAATATGTAAGACTTAGAAGCCTGAGGAGGGATCACTTGGTGAGCTTGGACAGCAGTGGAGCAGATGTCAGAGTTCCTGATGAGAGAGAGAGAGAGAGAGAGAGAGAGAGTGTCATGTCAGTGATTGGCCCCTGTGATGTGCAGGGACACATGGAGCTCTGTGGGGCAGGTGGTAGCAGGCCTGGGTCCAGTGAAGGCCTCTGCTGGCCAAACTCCTCTGGCTCAGTGGGCTTGGCCTTGGTTCTGCCTGGCTGAGGCCTACCCACATTATGGAGGGCCATCTGCCTTGCCCATGTGGAGTTGACTAATTCGAACGTTAGTCTCATTCATAAAACATCCACACAAACCCATCAGAACAATAACCAAATACCTGAGCACTATGGCTTGGCTGACAGAGAGGGAAACTCATCTTACCATTTCAAGAGGCCAGTGGTAATGCGTTAGCAGTGATAAAACCCCCAACGTCAAAGCATTGGAGGCATGGAGCTTACAGCAGCCCCTCCGAATGCCAGCACTGGGAGACCGGCCATGCTGGAGCCTGGCAGTGGCCTTGTTCTCAGACAGCTGTGTGATATGTCACTCAGGGTAACAGGATGCCCTGAGCTGTTGGGGTCCATGGGTGACAGGTTCCTCTCCCTTCCACCTTCCCACTCCCGGCATGGGTTTCTCACACCTTCCAGCTCTTCAGACACTAAGCCAGCCACGCACTGGCATTTCACCGTAGCACGGAGAGCAATGCCAGGTAAGACTAGGATTCAGTGCTACCATGCTGCAGACTTGAATCCAGTCCTGACCTCCATCTCTACTTATGATTGGCTTGCTGGGAAGCAAGGGATCCATACCTCCCTCTGACTCCACATTTGAGTTTCTGGAAAACTAGAGGAATCCTTTTTATTATAAAGGATGAACTCAGACCTGCCAAGTAGGCAAATGGTGATAGAACAGGGTGGAACCCTGAGCCCTCTCTGGATATTCCCCTCTGGTCCTGTAATCCCCCCACCTAAAGCTCCTGGAATCTCTCTTTCTGACATCTTATGTGGGTCAAAGTTCAGGATGTGGTTAAAGTATTGTCATGGCGATTAGGTCTGAGGCTTACCCCTAGCTTCCCTGGAGCTGAGCCTTGGGGTTGGAATCCCACTCTCTTGCCTATTTTGATCTCTCCTCACCAGCCTTGTCCTGAGGCCATGTGGTCCTAGCCACCTCCCTCTTCTGGGATGCAGAAGAGATGTGAGTAAGGAGCAGGGACCAGAGATAGAGTATCTATTGCCTGTCTTATCTCAAGGATCATGGAGGCATCCTGGGCCAGTGAACATCCGTTGTGGAGAGGCTGGCTTGGCGGTCAGCAGAGATTGGCCAAATTGGACATGGTCTTTCACGAGATCCACATTGAGGGAAGAGTCAGTGTCCTTGACCCTTGAGTAGACTTGGGTTGATGCTATGGCTCTATACCCCATTGGTTTCGGGGTGACATGCAGACATAAAAGGGAAGTTCTATTCTCATAGGCAGCTCCTGGTAGGACTCCCATATCGACCAGCGCGGGAGGGAGATGCCTTGGCTTTCTCTCTGTCTCTCAGCAGGTTCACTCATCCTTGATACTGTCTGTCCCTCCAATGGCAAGAGCATCCTTTAATATGACCATTGTGGGCTTCATAGGAATGCAATCGCATCCCTTCCTCTGCCTGGGAGGCCCAAGGAACAGCCTCCCCTGAGAAGGGACAGTCACCACTATTTTTAGACACCACCACAGCTCCTAAGGCTTCCACTTGCGAGAGAGGAGGTGCCGTGCTCAGTGTGCGAGCCACCAGCCACCGTGCAGCTGAGGAAAAAGGTGCCATGACCCAGCATACAGAGCACCAGCTGCTATCCAGATGGGGCCTTCTGCCTTCATGCTCTTCTGGCCTCTGCTTAGGGCTTATTTTGTGCCTCTTGACTTTCCCTATTTGGGAGTAGTGGCCCTGTTTTGTCTCCCCATTGCTACCAGTGTTTATGATTCCATTGAAAAGGAAGGAGAGAGTGAGTGGACGGAGGGTGGCACCCCCGAGACCCTCAGGCATCATATGCTCTGCACCACTATTTGTCACAGTTGCCTCCTCCCACACACTACACACCGTGGGAGTCCCAAAACAACAGTGATGGCAAACGTGACATCACCAGTGGGAGGGACAAAACAGGCCTGCCTACCTGAAAGCGGCCATCATAGACACACCACTTCCATTGTAGATGTGTCCTCCTTAACCTCCTCAGAGTGTGTGTGTGTCTAAGTGTGTGTGTGCGCGCGCACGCGCGCATGCTCTCTCACATGCACATGCATAGATGTGTTCTTGTATGTGTGCACACATGTGCAGTTGCATATGTGAGCATTAATATGGAGGTTGATGTTGGGTGTCTTCTTCAATTACCCTCCGTCATCTGTTTTGAGAGATGTCTTTTTCTGGGACCTGAGGCTTGCAGATCTGCTGAGAAGGCTGGCAAGCCTTTGGAATCTGCCGGTTTCCACTTCCCTGGGATAGATAACAAGTGTACATTGCCACACTTAGCTTTTAATGTGTGTGCTGGGGATCCCAACTGAGTTTCCTTTAAGTGGCTTACTGACAGAGCCACTTTCCCAGACTCTTTGTTATATATATATATATATATATATAGATAGATAGATAGATAGATAGATAGATAGATAGATAGATAGAGATAGATAGATAGATATAGATATAGATAGATAGATAGATAGATACATCTGTACATGTAAGTGTATGTATTAGTTTACTGTGTACATGTATACATGTACATAAGTCTTTTAAAGACCTCTTGACACCTATTTGTGTTTACATGCCTTGTGTTTGAACAGGGTCCACACCCAGAACAGTTGTTACACAGGTTACACAGTTACATATGTGTTGTTGCATATGTGAGCATTAATATGGAGGTTGGAGATTGATGTTGGGTGTTAGGTTACACAGTTCAAGAGATGCCTGGCAGCATGTCACAGAAATGCCCCAACCTGGGTGTCCTTCCCCAGGACCAGTTGCCTTCCAGGGGTATGGGTGTCTTCCCCAGCCACCGCCACCAGCCTTTTGGGGATGCCAAGTCAATAGCTCACAGTGAACTCCATGAGCCATTTAACCTGTCTCCAAGCTCAGAATGGCAGAATGACCTTCATAAAAGACACGCCTTGACTCAGAGATCCTGGCCAGTGCTACAAGAGCCTGGATGGTACATTGGGCCTGACACAGTCTCTCCATGCTCTGTCTCATATTGCCAACATGGTCCTTGGAAGTAGGAAGTGAATGTCTGGAAGCTGCTACTCCCACAATGCCTTACTGTGACCCGGCCACTCAGCCCTGAGTCCTGCCTTCTCAGGTGGCACCCCCCAACAGAGCAACTGCAACCCCACAGAGCTGGGCAGAGGGCCATGATCTTTGAGATATCCCCTGTATCTGAGCTGGAGTCCTGTCACAGCGTCATGGCAGCTTTTACCCAGACCTATGGATGTTGTAGCTCTGGTGTTTAGTCTGTGTACATAGACTTGTGGGTGTGGATCAGCAGTGGGGGACAAGCAAGAGGTGAGCCCTTTCCCCTTATCCTTTACAGATGGTCCTCAGCTTGGTCCTACTTCCTGACCCAGGTTACCTGCTACCACATGGAGCGCTCCTAGTACATGCCTGACTGTCCTCCTGGGTTCTAAGGCCTTCACTCGTTATTAGGTTGACCTTGGGTCAGGACCTGTTCCTTTGTTGTCTCTGATCTGTACTGTGAGTCTGGGAGTTATGAGATCCCTTGGCAGATTGTTTGTTATTTGGCCTTGTCAACAGCCTAAAGATACTCTCTTTCCTCTCTTCTAATTCCCTCCAAGGAGGAGAATCTGGAGAAAGCTGAGGGTCCCAGACAGGCTGGGAATCCCTCTGGGAGGGATGGATAAGAAATGCATTTGTTTGGAGTGAAAGGTATCTGAACTTGGCTTAGTCAGTGGTTCTCAACCTGAGCATCACAACCCCCATTGGGGGTGGAAAGGCCCATTCACAGGGTCACATCTAATATATCCTGCACATCAGATATTTACAATACAGTTCATAACAGCAAAATTATAGTTAGAACGTAGCAACGGAATAATTTTATGCTTGGGGGTCACCACAGTGTTAGGAACTGTATTAAAAGGCGATAGCCTTAGAAAGGTGGAGAACCACTGGTTTATAGTGTTTTCCTGTTACGGGTTAGTGATGTTGGTCATGGGGGAGATATCATGACAATGATTATATGATTGTGGCAGTGATAGTGTTAGTGATGGTGATGATGTTGATATTGGTGGTAGTGGCAATATTGAGGGTGAGGTGACGATGGTTATCCTGGTGGTGATGTTGATGAAAGAGATTGTGATGAAAATCGTAGTGGTTATTTCACTTTGGGTAATGATGATCGTAGTGGGGATAATAGTGATGGTCCTCATGATGATGGCGATTATAGTCACCTTGGCAATGGTGGTGATGATGCTGATAATCAATGGTAGTACTAGTATGGGTGATGGCCATCATGATGATAATCACATTGTTGAGGGCAGTGGTGGTGATGCTGATGATACTGTGGATGATGGTAGTGATGGTGGGGATAATGATGTTGATGGTGATGACGGTGATAGAGTAGGTTATGGTGATGATGATGGTGATCATGATAGCGGTGTTGATGGCAATGCTAATATAGATGATGGTGATTTGATAATCATGGTAACGGTGGTGCGGGAGCGGAGAGGAGCATGTTTTAATCCGTTACTCCCCATCTCCTCTATGCCTAAGAACAATGCTAGGCTGGAACATTTTATTGATAAGACGTTTGAAGCTAAAGCAATGCAACTTGCCCCAAGTCCAAAACCGTGGAATGACACACCCCCATGTTTGAGCTTGAGCATGACTACTTCCAAAATCAGGGGGACTGTCTTTCTCTCCCAAGATCACATAGGGTTAGGTCAGTTATCTGGCTGGTCACCAGGAGAGGTGGTGTTATTGGGGGATGTAAGTGCTTATAAGGTCAGACTGGAGGAGCCCAGGGTCCATGATGGTTTTCCACTTACATTGCTCCAGCATAGAGGGAAGCCCTCTCTCCCTGGTGGAACATGGGTTTGCATAATTAGGATAGGGGTGGGGTGTGGTGGAAGGAGTGGGTAGGAACTATAGGTTGGCTCCGCTCACAGAGTCTGTTGAGTCAGCTGAAGATCAGACTCTAAGGATTTCGCTTTCTTGTGAGACAACAGGCTTGCCCTCCTTGGGAACCACCATGAGTGTCAGCTGCAAAGACTCTTTTCTGTTCCACCTTCTGGAGGTATGGCATTTGCGTGCCCCCATACTGAAACATTTGAGACCACTGTGAACCCTCAACTTGAGGATTATCTCCTTGGGACAAAGAGAGCAGTAGAGATAAAGACATTTGCCCTGGGAAGAACAGTGGGACTGTCGGAGATTAGGAACATTCCAGGTGCAGCTTGAGTCCGTCTCAGGGTCCATACAGGGAACTACTCCATGTCCCTAGAACATCCTGGAATCCGGGAAGACTTCTGGTATGTTAGGGGCAGAGGAAGTGTATTTGCTCAGCTCGTGGTGATCTGGCACCTCTCTGAGTGTGTACACTTATGTGAACATGGACGTTCTCATTGAGATCTATGAAGAGGAGACACTGGGCGTGTGCCACGAAACTCATGGCAGCTGCTGGTTGGTGGGATTGTAGGACTGTTCGTTTCCTTTCTTCTTTGAGGCTCTCCTTTGTATGCAGAGCTAGGCTGGCTATCAGCCGTGGCAGCACATCGTTAAGAGGCATGTTTGCTGATGCTCTTTGTGGATCAGCTCTCCCTTCATCCAAGAATAGCGAGAATCACTTCTTAATTGCACGGGTTCTCTCTGCCCAGATTCTATGTATGGGATGAACACAGTGGAGACTGGGGCTCCACAGTACAGAGACATACAATGCTGGGATTACCCGTGCCATATGGTGTCCTCAGTGTCATGTAGTGGATCCAGCCTAGGCTCTGGGTCATGAGGAGGGAGCCGTGGCCTCAGACTCTGTGGTCCTTTGTTTAGCCCTAGCAGAGAGGTTCTGCCCTGTGACTAATTGCAGATGCAGCCTGGTATTCAGCCTAGAGGTTACCCTGGGTACAGATTGAGGGGCTTTTCCCCAACTCTTCTGGGTTTCATGCAGAAGAAAAGAAAGCTTTAGTTCTTGGTAATCATAATAATGAAATCTGGCTGTGTGTTTCGTTTGTGCCCCTTTCTGACCATCTCAGACTTCCCAGGGAGGGAGGACCCTTAGACAGAGCCCTAGAGTGTTCCCTAGGCTGCAAGGGACCTGGCTTGGATAGGACAGGGAAGGACTTGCCATTGCTGGGCAGTACAGGGCTACAGCCTTGTATAGGCTGTTTCCAAGGTTAGAAGGTTTTGCTTACAACCCTAGGCTGGAGGACCTACATTGTCTTCAAGAACGCTTGCCTACCATCATGACTGATTTTTCCTTTTCTGCTCTAAAATTAGTAAATGTCACTATGACTTTGCAAAATCCAGAAACTTCTCAGTAGACTACCCCTCCAGGAAGCCACCCATACACATTGTTGTGGGGTGGACATAGGCCCCTTGACTGGGTCCCTGCTTCCGTTCTTCTTTCTCTGAGTATCTGTGAAGTTAAATCCTGTGCTAGAGTACAGTTCTACTGTTGACTTTCCCTGCTAATCTCTGCAAAACACAGCTAAAGCCTCCCCATGAATCCCCACAAGAGGCCTGTCTATGCTCCTTTTATAGGGTGAGGCTGACTCATGCCCCTTCCTATCACTAGTCAGTGACTCTGTCGTGACACCCTATGAAGGAGCTCTATTAAGGTTTCCCTCTAGCTTTTGGTGCTTCTAGATAATCTCTCAGCCAATCTCTTTTCTCCATTCATGCCAAGCTGTGTTCCCACTGTTGCTGTGCTCCATATAAGGTTACCAATGATAACAGATAAAGATCTTCCCTAGACCTCATTCAGGGATGTGCTATGTTGAGGCATCAGTATATAAACTGGGGGAGGGTACGCAGAATCAAGCCCATGCATCGGAGGGAGCTCTTCAGTTAGGCTAGAGCATCAGAGGTTGGACTTGGGATCAACTGAGTTGAAACAGAGAAGCCTGCCTAGAAGACCATGGTTGGTGGCTACATGAGCATCCCAACTCTTCTGGATACAAAGTCTGTCAAGGAGACCCTGAAAATGAAGCTAGAGGCTTTCGCCACAGCAGTACACCCTCACTTCCTTTCTTTGTCTTTTTGGAGCCCAGCTTTTGGCCTTGTGATCCCATTCTCAGACCACAGCAGTGCATGAGCAAGTACAGATGAGTAGGTGAGCCTCAAGTTAACCAAATTAGCATCCTGTCAGGGTCACGGGCAGACAGGGGTACAGGGGGGAGTGAGGTGGACCGTACAGGGGAATTTGGGTCATAGAGGAAAGAGTGGCTTTGCAGTTGGGATCAACACTCAGCACATGTCCTGGCTGCTGGTGACTTTCACCAATAAGTGCTTTGTGAAGGCGGCAGGGAAGAATGGACAAAACTTGCCAGCCTGCACCCTACTTCCCTCCCAGCTCAGATAGCTGGGGTCAGCTCTTGGCTTCTGGGTTTGGGTGTTTCCCATGTACATGAGTGAAGCTCCACTAACTGCTGCTGGCCAGGCCCTAGTATGTTTTCTCCAGTTCTTTCTCCCCCCTGTGGTACAGCTCTCCTCTCAGCTTTTCCACGGTTACTGTATCAGAATCTCCCCCATTCATATTGTGAGGAGGTAGCTCTCAGCTCCAGTTCAGTTCACATAGACACTGCGGCATCTGGAATTCTTTGGGGTTTTGTTTGTTTGTTTGTTTTGTTGTTGTTTGCCTTGGAATGTTGTTGGGAATCTTTGATGATGTACCTAGCTGGTCAGGCAAGGTTTGTAGTGGGCACTTGTCTCTTGGTCTTGTGGGTCAGAGGTCTCCTACACAGTTACCTTTTTCTGTTTTCTCTAGGGCTCACAGGAGGCTGTACTATGGCCTATGACTCCTGTCCTGTGTTCCTCTAGACTGTCAGATATACCGTCTGTGTGGTGTCCTGATTGTATGTGGGACAGACCTCTTGGGTTTACCGGTAGGGTATGTTGGGAACCCTCCTCGCTCCTTCCCTCTCTCTTCTCTTCCTTCCCTCTTCTGACTCACTTTCCACTAAACCATCTGCAAGGTTGTCTTGCATGGGTGGACACATTCCAGGTGTTAGGTGCATTAAAGATGGGACGTTCCTCACCCTAGAGCAAGGCAGAGTAGCTGCCTCTCTGTGGGAGCTGGTGAATGAGAGATTACCCTGTGACGGTGCAGGGCAGAGGGACTTGAAAAAGCTAAGACCCACAGTGCCTAGCTTGAAGCTTGCTTCTGAAATGGTGGGGTTGTTTCTCCAGGAGACGGTGAACTGTAGGCCTCGGTCATCGGCCTTATCTGCCCAGGAGACCTGGGACTCTGAGTCACTGTATGGTCTCCCCAGCACAGTGAATCACTCTGGTAGAGTTAATCACATGGATTGTACTGCCCAGCACAGAGCAGTAATTAAAGCTGTGTGAATCAGAGCAAGGCTGTGGACCGAGGCAGGCACCTGTGGTCAGAAGGTCACCGCCTCCTACCACTGTGGGGGATGTGTCACTGAAACCCTGATGGAAGAGGTCACCCTTGATGGGAGTAAATGGAACTGTGCCTCTCTGTATGCCTACTGTGATTAGTAGAGATTATGGAAAGGCAGGAGAACTGGGAGCCACAGAGGGTAACAAGCCTATCACAGAAAAATGCAAGGCACTCGTGATGGGCCTACCCACCATGCCCTTTCTGAGTAGTGTCTGAGGATATCCCGGATGCAGGCAGCTCTGGGCTGTTTCTCAACTTGCTCCTGTTCTAGGCTTCCTGAGATTCCAGTCCCAAGACCTGTGTGCCTTGAACCCCTTATGCCACAATTGTAAGCTCTGAAATTTTTGCTCTCTGTTGCACGGTTGTGCTGTAGGCCCGGGGATCGTGAAAGCATCTCTACAAGTCAGTCCTGGTAATTCACATCCCCTCCTGTAGAGGGTCTCTCCCAGAATCCACAAAGATCCTGTGTGGGAGAAAGCCTGCCCTGTTGCCTTTGTTCTGAATCAGGATCAGAGACCATTTCTCTGCCTTTGTTGAGCCATCAACAGTTATGCTGGAGGGTGTGGAACCCATTTTATTCATGCAAAAGGCAATGTGTAAACTTGGTTCAGGGCCCCTGCTTTGTGGGTACGGTCAAGACTCACAGGTTGAAAAGAGGAAGGTCAGGCCTGGCCTGCCCCTATGTGGGGTCTCCTCTGACCTTTCTTGCTCAGGCTCTGCTCTTTGAGCTATGATTCACTCTGGCCTGCCCCTACGGGCTGCTCTGAATGTCCTGACACTTAATGGAGCTGTGCTCTGGGATCACCCTTCCCTGTCATACCCGCTTCGTATGGCTATTGTCTGCTGGGCACACGGAACAGGCCTCTGTACAGAGGACATAGAACATGTGGAGTGGGCCTCAGTGTGTGTGACACAGTACTTGTGAATGGAGCCACTGGGCACAGGACATTGGAGGGGGCCTCTTTGTCTACTCATGGGTAGAGTAGCCTCTATACAGTCCCTGTTGCTTGCAGTCTATAAGATGCGTGGATGCGTGGAATGGTCGCACTCCCAAACACTGCCTTCAAGCAACTTAGACCAAGAGCAGTAAAGGGAAAATCCTAACAGGTGGCTCCCTATATAGATCCAGAGAGGAGTGGGAAGAACCAGGCTCTCACCAAGGTTGGCTTTTCCCATTGAAAAGCCTCATAGTAGCTGAGTGAGGACCTTATACAAGAGGGAGTGGGTGCTAGCACCAGAGTCTCTTGAGAAGCCTCTTCCCCTGGACCATTAGGACCATAACACAGGCCATGGGGCTAAGATTCCAAACTCACCACCTCAAAAGCCACGAAGGCTTGGAGTCAAGGTGCCTGCCTCACCTTAGCTGCTAGACTGATGGGAAATGGGAAGGCAGAGCCTCAGAAGCTACTCTGGAAATCAGGCCACCTGTCTGTGGCTTTCTGCTTCTCTGTGTCTCAATTATCCCACTTAAAGGGAATAAAGAGTTTCCTTCTTCCCTCAGTGAATTTGGAATTGGGTTGGATACTGGGGCAGCCCAGGGAACTCTGGCATTCAACTCTTCACCATTTGCTGGAGCTGTTCAGGCTTTGAAAAGTGGCCCTGCCAGCAACACCTAGTCATGCTGCGTGGGTCTTACACCCTTGGGTCTATTGTGAGGATTCTTCAGCAACCTGTCTTGGAAAAGTGTAGGTCTGAGCATCCTTAGACCCTTGTCAGTTCCGTTCCTCTTATGCAACTCTAGGTCCTTTATAGGTAGCCACATTTGGCACTGATCCCGTGGTCGAGCATGATTTTTATCAGGGAGAGGGGGTGCCATGGGAACTGCCTGTGTTGGTGGTCAGGGTAAGGTGAAGACAGGAGGTGGCCCCCATGCCTCATGGAAGAGGCTGCTTCCTTCCTCCCGCTACAGAAGGCCAGGCCAGCGAGCATCAGGCATCTGTTTGCCCCTTGCGTTAACGATTTGTAATCTTTATGGGAACAAATCCCCGGGCCGAAAACAGCCTTGACTTACAGTGCACTCTCACATGAGCATATTGTTGCTTATTTGCATCTTAATGTGTAATCAAAAGCAAGAGTATAAAATTCACGGCAGGCCAATCATGTTTTACAGTCCGCGTAAATCTTGGGAAACTTGAAGGGGATTAAATCGCATACTGCCTTCCAGCCAGTACCGGCGGTTCCAGTGTGCCCTGTTCACGAGATGTCACCTGCAGTTTTGCCAGTATCCACGTCCCAAGCAACAGGCTCTTGGTACAGATCTCGGGCAGCTGTGACCCCGCAGGCAGGTGTCATCCCCAGTGTCTGCCAGTCCCTGCTGTCTGCATCCGTGACTGACAGTCCTCCTGCCTATCTCCTCTGCCTGCTCTGAGAGCTTCCCCTGGATACAGCATCTCCGGTTGTTTTCAGGTGCACAGGCTGAGGTCGCTGATCTATGCACTCCAGGACTTGGGAGTGCCTGGTTAGCTCTTTTAGCCATGTCAGTGAACAAAAGGATGGCCAAAATGAGGTCAGAGTGGCCTTATGCAACCAGATCCACCAGTCATCTCCAGATTTCCACTATGAAAATCTTCTGAAGATTATGTTTTAGGGTTTCACACATGAAAACTTTATATCATTTCTACCCCTTCCTCTCCCCTGAAATCCTCGTGTGCCCCCCATTCACTCTCAAGCTCGTGACCTTTTCTCTTATTATTGTTACGCATAAATATATACATATGTGTATATTAGTACAACCCGCTGAGCCTATTTAGTTTTGCTCGCATGTGTATGTATTTAAGACTAATTGCCTTTCCCTGGAGAAAATTGATTTCCTTCCTGGAAGCCATTATTTGCCCACACTCTTCTTCTAGGGGCGGGGCCTTGTGGGATTTCTCCCATCTGCATTGTCAGATTAAGTTGTGTTGTCGATGTGCAGGTCTTGTTTGGGCAACCATATTGTTGATATTTCAACATTGCAACGTCCCTGTTACATATAGAAGACATTGTCTTACAGCCTAATCCCCGGTCCTCTGGCTCTTAACAATCCTTCTTCCACACTTACAAATTCTTAACGAGAACACAGTCATGGAGCAAGTAGCATCCCCCACGTACACCTGCCCCATACCAGGACCTGATGTAGGAGTTCTATGGTTTTTGAACCATTGATGGGTTTGCTCGCTCTCAACACACAGACACGGGTGTTGGGATACAGTGTGTGCACTGATACATGTCTACATAGTTGCACACTCTCCACAACTAAGCATATTGGGAAGACCCACTTAGCTCCATTTGCTAGAGAACTTAGTTTTCAAAACTAGCACCTACTGAGTTCCGGGCAAACAAAGGCCTCCAGGGCAGGGAGCAATGGCCTCTGGTCCCTCAGCCATGGCAAGAGAAATCTGGCAAGAAGGAAGCCTGAGCTTATATCTGGACAGCAGGCTTCCTTTCCCCTGTGTTACATGAGCCCACTCAGTTGGAGATATGCTTTAGGCGAATGTGTCTGAGATCCTGCATGCTCTGTGTATCTACTGGCCATCCAGGGGTGGGCTGTCTTTGTCTTTCTGCAAAGAAGTACCACCTCTGTCAGCAGGGCTGAGTGAGTTTGTCGTATTCACCCGAGGCCTCGGTGCCTGAAGATGCCCACAGTGTGTGGGATGTGGCAGATACGGGAATGCAGGATCCTGCGGTTACCACAACAGGCCATGATCTCCCATGGCCTCATGGGGAAGGCAGGGGATGGACATGGATAGACTCTGTATGAGTGAAGGGATAGCCTTGTGGAGAAGGCAGGCACTGTACATAGATGAGTACCCAGTGGGTGAAGGCCTATCTTTGTGAAGAAGATGCATGGACGCCTCCCTAACCTGGGGGAATCACAGAATTTTAAATATTCATCTTCTGGCTTACAAGCAAAACCACCAACGCAATTCTGGGAAGTTTAGATTAAAAACCCATGTGTCTCCTAGATGGTTCCCGCATTTGGAGGGCTCTGCTGCTTCTCAAGCCAGGCTGTGTGCGGTGGACAGGTGTGTGTGTGTGTGTGTGTGTGTGTGTGTGTGTGTGTGTGTGTGTTCTCCCAGGTGACAGAGCTGCCTCCGGGAAGATGGAGATGGTGATTAGAGCCTGGAGTTGGCAGGTCTTCACACTGTACCCTGTGGCTGACGGCGAACATGGAAATCGCTTTGGTTTGGCTGTGGTAGGGGGGGATAGGATGGCACACGCCTGCCTGCAAGAGCGCCCGCAGGCACTGAGGAGGGCGGCTGCCTCTGCTTATCTCGCTTCCCTGGCCTTGCTTCTTTGGCTTTGCTGACCTCATGAGTGGCTTCCATGATTGTCTCCAAAGGTATTCATGTCCCTTTCTGGTTTGCTCAGTGTGGTTATAAATAAATCCTGTTAGTCATGCAGCGATGTGCCTTCTGTTTAGAAAGACAGTCCCCACGGCTTCTCCTGGGGTGCTTTCCTCCTGCAGGACACGCTAGGAGATATTTCTGGGATTCGCTCTTGAGCTCTGTGCAGGTCTTCAAGAACGGAGTCAGGCATGCCTCATTCCTGCAAACCTCATCCCCCAGTCACCATTTGGACCCGAGAGACAGGTCAGAGACAGGTAGACAGGTAGCTAGGAGTGACCGGGATCACTGGGTATGGAGAAGTGGAGCTGCTAAGAGCAACATGGGCAGGCATGCCTAGAAAGAATACCCTGTTGTCTGGGGCATTGGGCAGAGCAAGTAGAAAGAGCTGCCGGCCCTGTGCAGAAAGGTCAGCCCTGCCATTGTAATTTTTGTTTGCGTACCCTTCCGAGCATCTGTGATGGGTTTCATCTCAGGGTTTCCTTCCCTGTGACAGAGTACTTTGACAAAAGAAACTTTGGGGGAAATGGTTTCTTTTGGTTCACAGTTCCAGAGTGACACAGTCTATCATGGCAAGAAATGCATGGCGGTAGGCAGGGAAGGCTTGGTGACAGCAAGGCAAGGTGGTCATATGACATCTGCACTCAGGAAGCAGTGTGAATAGAAGCTATGGCCTCAGTGGGCCACTTCCTCTAGTAAGGCTTCAGCTCCTAAAGATTCCACAGCCTTACCGAACAGCATGGTAGCTAGGGTATTCAGACTTATGAGCCTGAAAGTAATATTTCACACGTAGACCATAGCAATCAACGGTTTTCAGGAATGCGCATTGTGTTGATGTCCCTAGGTGCTTGGGATGCTCCCGTTGCCAGGTGATCTGGGGAAGGCCCCTGCAGACAGTGGACTTGGGTCCACGGGCTGGTGTTACAGTGTTGAGGGAATGTGCATGTCCTGCTAGAGTTACCCTTCAGAGAATCCAGACCTTCCTCCTGTCCATCTGATTGCTCAGAGACTGATGGAAGTGCAGCCAAAGTGGGCCTGCATGTAGATCCAGGAACAGGGAGCTGAAGGTCAGGGTCCCAGGGTTAGCAAACTCCATGAAGATCAGAAGAAGGGATTCAAAGGGCCTCTGGTGCAAGCAGAAAGGGAGCGTCTTGTTTGGCAGGGAGCATCCATGGATGTCTGACATCCTGGAGACACATGCACAAATTCCTCATCTGTAGTGAAGTGGTTGCTTACTTGGCCAAGAAACAAAAGTTACAATATTCTAGAGGTTTTGCTTTCTGTGGTCACTTCCTGGCTCTTCCTGTAGATCCAGAATGTGCTTAGCCAAGTGATACACTACCCTGAATAATAAACCTACATCCTCACCCCTGTTCTCCTTCGGATATGGTCTGAACTAGTGTCTTAGTTATGGTTTCCATTGCTGTGAAGGGACACCATGACCAAGGCAACTCTCATAAGGGATAACCTTTAAATGGGGCTGGTTTACAGGTTCATAGGTTTAGTCCATTATTGTCATAGCATGAAGCGTGCCAGCAGGCAGGCAGACAGGGTGCTGGAGAAGCTGCTGAGAGTTCTGCATCTTGATTCGAAGGCAACCAGAAGAGACTGTCTTCTGCTTTGGGTGGAGCCCGAGCCTAGGAGGAGACCTCTAAAGCCAATATATTCACAGTGACACACTTCCTCCAACAAGGCTACACCTATCCTCCAATAAGGCCACACCTCCTAATGGTGTCACTTCCCATGGGCCAAGCATATTCAGACCACCACATCTAGTGTCAGGGACTTTGCGGAGTGATCCTTGAGGGGGGAGTCATAGGGGTGGTCCTGAGTGCAGTCATGGGTTCTTTGAGATGCGGGAAAGATCAAGGGGACAAAGATAGGACAGAAGGCAAGGAGGGTGTCGGGTCAGGAAGCAGCAGCCCTTGTGTATCTCTCAGAGCTATGAAAAGCAGGACACAGATTATTTTTTTCTTGGACCTTCCTGAAAGAGCCCGATCCATCACCTTGGCCTACGTCTGGAGCTAATTCAGGAACTTCAGATTTATGAGGGAAGTACGTGCTCTGTCCCACAGGCTCCGGCTATGGCCGCTTTCTGTACAGCTGTAAGAGGTGCTACACATAGTGTAGAGGGGGCTCCAGGAACTCTCTCACAAGTTCTTTCAGCCCAGTGACCTGTCACTGTCACCCTCATGCTGACACAGTGACTGGTGAGTCACACACAAGACTTCAGGGTGAAGCAAGCTGCCTGCAGAACACCTAATACAGCTATGGTTTCTGAGGCTGTTTTATGGGAACCTGGAGACTTGGATTCAGGTTACGGTGACTTGTCTAGGAGTGTTCAGCAGTGTTCCTACAGGGCCTACAGGGGGTCAGAGCCTAGTTCGTCTTACATGCAGGCTCACTGTGAGAAGCCTGTGTGGGCCCTCCGTCACTCATCCACATACAGAGCCTTGCCCAGTGCTGTGACCCCTGCCTACTTCTCAGCTAGGCCATCGAGGGCAGCTGGCAAACATCAGAAGCAACATCTGAAGAATGTCCTGTTTTCTGGTGAGCCACCGCGTTGTGTGCAAAGGGAAGCAGCATTGGACGTAGTGGGCTGTATCTTCAAGGCTTCGGACCCAGCAGGCCTGGTGTGTCCTCCAACTATGGAAGCTGGAGGATGAGCGTGGTCTCTAGATACCTTCCTGTTGGGTTCCTTGCAGGCTTTCCATGAATGCAGAGCCATCTTTCCAGGATCAAAACACACCTGTGCAGGCAGACGCCATCTATGCGCACACAGCTTAGTCAAGACGTCATCGTTACCTTTGAGGGATGGATGAGCTAGAAACAGACTGTGTACACAGTTTTGAAACAAGAGACCTCGTAAATACTTTATTGGATTGAGCGTAGGATTTAGTTGCTCATAAAGTTGGCCTGGAGAGCTCTGCCTGGCGTCAAGTAACAGGCTGCCAGGGCTTAATGTTCAGTCATTCCTAATCAAGCAGCTCGACACCCTGGTGGAAGCTGGGAGGCCCTTGTGGGAGAGTGTGGAAGGATTCTTCCTGCTGTGCAGGGTGTCTTGCAGATCTGTTGAGCAGGGAATAAGCAGATGGCCAGTGTAGGGCATTGGATGGCTAAAAGTAGGCCTCTGATTGTCTCTATCTCCTTCACTTCTTTCTGCTTTGACCCACCCCCACCCTCACCCCCACTCCTACAGCCTGCAATGGATAACCAAGAGTAAAAGTGTTACCCCTTTGTTGATTTTTACTAAGACTTCTGACTTAGCGGTGTGCCTACAGGGCCTACAGGGGGTCAAGGGATTGTCAGCTGTCCCAATGGCCCAGGATCTGGGTGGGCATGCCACCTTGATCCTGGAGGTGCTGTAAGGGAATGTTTAGCACCCGTAGGAAGGAGCTGATGTAACTCCATACTTGGGGTCCTGGTGAGGTTAGCTGATCAGGAGGAAGAAAGCTGAGGTCTTTGATTCTGTCCTTTTCTATCTCCAGGTCACACCTGCCTTTGCTATCATGTGCACAGGTGTTCCTTCTCTCTCTCACCTGTTCCCCGGCTATGCGCAGTATTGGATTTTGGCCTACACATAACCCAGTTATCACTGGAGCCAAACACAGGGGGAGGGGAGAAAGGTTCTAGAACTTTCTTTCTAATGGATCCAGGCTTCACAACACATGCCACTGGACTCTACCACATTCGTTCTATCTCAGATTGACCTGAAGCTCTACCCTCTATTTCCCTCACTGTTTAGTGTAGGGAACCCTAGACCCCCCCCCCCGTTTCTTGCTAGGAGATGAACTGCATGCTGGGTAGGAGGTGATTTGGGCTGTTGGTGCCTCTGAACATTCCAGTCTAGGCTTTAGGAGCTTCGGCCTTGGAAGTGCTAGAAGGAGTGAAATGTTTGGGTAAAAAATACAATTGCTTCTTTATCCAGCAGCCTCTACTAAGGACAAGCGATCTGCTGGGAAGGGTGTGCAGTTTAGCCATGCCCCTGAGCAGTGGGGAGCAGAGCCGTTTTCCTTTTTCCTCTTTGATGGGTTGCTCTGGGCTGCAAGGAGCAGGCAGCGAGGAGCTACATCTCTGTCTTCGCTGGTTCATGGCTACACAGCTCATCTCCTCTTCCCTCACTCCTGGAAGTTCCCAGGTCAGTGCTTGTTCCCCCCTGGTCAGTCTTTCTGGTGATCTCACATATTCTCCTGTGTGCCGCAGCCCCAGCATCTTCTCTACACAGTTCCAGGCCCCAGACTTCGTCTGCATCTCCGGTCTCATCCCTGTGGTTCTGTGAGTCCTGCATCATCATAGCTCTGTCTTGCCTGGAGCTTCCCTTTCCTTCCCACGTGTATGCAAATCAATGCACATATTTTGACTTCATTATCTCAAAATGGCCCAGTTTGGAGTTGGACTTCTGATCCTCATGGAATCTGGGAGGTGGTTTGTGATCAGTTAGCTCTGCAGCAGCCGCCTCCTCAGAGAGGGAAGGGAACACTTTCTCTTATTCCCCTGTTTTTGTTATTTTTTGCTGAGAACAATTTAATTTGATCTCCAAATGTGAGTTGCAAAAGCCTGTGCTTGCTTTCTGCTGAGTGTTCTCAGCTCCACGGTGTGTGTCCCAAAGCCTCCAAGGGAGGCCCGCTTGGTGTTCTAGGGGCAAGTTTCTAGCCCATGGGTGTCTTGGATCCTGCAGGGCAGGAATCCTGTTCCCACATAGGGTTCTTTATTCAGCTTCGAGTTCAGGGACACTTAAACCATAATAGGTTCAACTTCAGGAAACACAATAGAATGGCCTCTATGCTTGTGTGTTTGGCGGTCAGCTGTTGCTGTCTGTCCGTCCTTCCGTCCACTGGCCCAGTCATTCTTCCATCTGTGTCTCAGAGTGCCCACAAGCCCTGGGAAAACTTTCCTCTTCATCTACTTATCCATTCATATGCCTACTGAACTGTATAAGTTGATCCACCCATCTATCCACTCATTTTCCATGACTCATCCACTTACCCAGATATCTGCTACCCATTCACAAATTTATCTCTTCATCCATCCATCCATCCATCCATCCATCCATCCATCCATCCATCCATCCATCCACCCACCCATCCATCCATCCATCCATCCATCCATCCATCCATCCATCCATCCATTCATATTGCTCATTCAGCTTTCCATTCTTCCATTTACCTACCCACCAACACATTCATTCACTCATTGTGTATCTGTCCTCCCATCTGTCTACTAACCTACTCATCCATGCACCTAGCCATTCATCTTCCCATCCCTTTGTTCATCTACCCTCACATCCATCCATCAACCCATTTACTGAACCACCAACCCATCCATCCATCATCCATCCATCCATCTACTGATCTATTCACTGATCCATCCCTTAAATATGCATCCACTACCTACTCACCTACCCACCAGCTATCTGCTATCCATTCATCCGTTTATTCATCTATCCATCAGACATCCACCCATCTGTTCACCCACCCATCTATTCATTTGATGGTCCATGCTTCTATCTGTATATCCGTCCATCTATTTACCCACCCACCGGTCCACACGTCTTTAACCATGACTCCTATATGCACCTGTAGTTTGTATGTTCCATTGATGACAGCTGCTTGGAGCAGTGGTCCCTGATGTTGGCTGCCACACCCATCTGCATGATGGGATGACATTGAAACAAGATGATCATGGCTTTTAGGATTGGAAAATTCTGAAGCCCCACTGGCTATTCTGCTCCAAAGGCCTCTCCTAACATCCTCACATCTCATTGGTCCAGAAATGAGGAGATACTTGGCTACAGTGACTGGCAGCTTGCGCCCAGGGTTCAGACTTGGGCACCTACCATGGCGGTGTCCTGTCACTTTTCTGTTTTAAAAGATGTATCCCACTTGTATTATTTTTGGCTCACTAAAGGAACGCCCCCAATGCAGGGGTTGATCATTGGATTATCTTCAATGATTGAAGGTGTGTAAATCCCACATGACCGTGTGTATACTGAAGACTCAGAGGACTTTGTAGTTGCTTTGTCCAAGAAGCTGTAAACCTCAGAACATGGTATAGCTCCCAAGACTGGAAGACTTCACCTTCCCAGGAATTGTTGAGTCTGTGCTCAAGAACTAAAGAAGCCAGAGTCTGATGTCTGCAGACAGTGCTGACACACGCAGGCCCTTTGCTGGCTCCCCTTCCCTGGTTTTCCACTTGTGTGTCTCCCAGGTCCCCAGTCTATCGGATAGTCTCTCAGCTGCTAACTCACATGTCAGCAGTCTCTGGAGATGTCCTTATAGACCCGTCAGGTACTGTTTACTGATGTGCAGTCAAGTTGAGCATCATAGAACTCTTGTTAAAGAGAAAACAAGGAAGACTCTGATCACCACTCAGTAACAGGTGGGGCTTAACCTGATCTAGTGACAAGTGGGGCTTACAGGATGAGGGAACACCTCGACACTGGGGGTGGTGAAGAAGGTCTTTGATGGACATCAGGAATGAGGGCATATACACGAAATGAGTGTGTTGATCCAGTGTTTGTTGCTAACACAAAATACCTAAGACCCGGTGTGTGTGCAAAAGGGGCTAGCTGATTCATCTCACAATCCCAGAGAATGAAAATGGAAAGATTGCTGCTGTCCGATGAGCCTCTTGGCATTGCATCACGGTGGAAGCACAAGCGATAGATCTTAGACTGACACATGGAACCAGCGAGAGATCAGCGGCCCTCCCCACCCCCTCCTCTGCATCAACTCACTTTTGTGTGCAGTAGCTGAAGTTCCATGAAAACTGCCTTAGTCCCCTTCCAGGGTCTCTCCCCCATGACCTAACCACTTCCCACCATGCACCATTACCTCCTAAAGACCTCTGCTTCAAAACCACCACGCTGGGAACCAGTTTCCAACGGATGAGCATTGTAGAACAGAGCATAACTAGCCCAGGCACAGCGGGGTCCGTGCTGACACTGAGCCAGGCAGGCTGAGCCTGAGGCTGAGGCTGAGGAGACTGAAGCCGAGGCCTTGCTAAGAAAGTTCCAGGCGGCTGTGGTTGCGGCTGTCTAGATCCGTGGTCCTCAGCCTTCCTAATGCTGTGACCCTTGAATACAGTTCTTTGTGTTGTGGTGCCCTCCAACCATGAAATTATTTCCTTGCTCCTTCATATCTGTATTTTTTTACTGTTAGGAATTGTAATGTAAATATCTGATATGCAGATATACAATATGCATTCCCTGTGCAAGGGTTGTTCCACCCTCCAAGGGGGTCTTGACCCACAGGTTGACAACCACTGATCTAGACAATGGCTTATCCACAGGACACTGCTGACCTCATCCTGTGACCTACCCGACCATCACCAGGCTGAGGTGGGCTGCTATGTCTTAAGCTGGACAGCGACCAATGATCAAGGGTCCGAGCTGGGGTTCGGCTGTCTTACTTTAATCCTAGCAACAGGTGCAGACAGAGCGGCTGCGAATACCGCTGCACTCTGCTCATTAACAGAAGGCCTCATCTCCAGACTGCCCTCCCAGTGTCTCCCTAATTACCACAGCAGAAGGTGAGCCCAGCTCCATGGAAACATGCTCTGGAAGCTGTGTGGGGTGGCCAAGTGGAGCTCAAGCTGCAGCTGTCACCTTTAACCTTGAAAGAAGCTCAGGTGGTACAGGGAAGGTTCCTTGTTTTTATTTGTGTGTGTGTGTGAGTGTGTGAGTGTGTGTGTGTGTGTGTTTGTGTGTGTGTGTGTGTGTGTGTGTGTGTGTGTGTTTTACAAAACTTCATTAGTTCCCTGGCAGCCTGTTGCATGGGGCTACAAAGTCTGATAGACACCAGCCATGGGCAGCAGCCCACCGAATATGGGTATAATAATTGGCCCTGCCTTTTGAGCAGAGATACCTCAGCCAGGACTCCTGGTGCCTAGGAGAAGGGAAATGGGCCATTTGTTGCTAAGCACAAGGCTGATGTGAAATTCCCAGGGCTCAGCATATTTCCTGGAAAGCCGGAGACAGGTGTGAGGAAGGAACAGGCCAGCGGGCCCATGCACGCCCCATTTAACCGCATCGGATGCTGGCGCAGGCCCCGCAAGGCATCCACTGAGCTCCCCAGCATGTGCGCCACGGAGGCCATCATCCCTCATGTCTTCATGGATTTTTCCATAGAGCTAATTCCTTCGTCGGAAAAGTTTGAGGCTTAGAGAGATTGTAGAGAGAGTTCAAAAATCCCCATGTGCCTCATACTGATTCCCTGGCCAGTGCTGTAGTCAACAGTGCAAGGCCCTGACCTTGGTGTGGTACATTTGTAACCGCAGAAGGAACACCAGCATGTCGTAAGTTCCTAAGTTCTGAGTCCTCATCCTTTACCTGGTGTCCTTGTGGGTTTGGGTCCCACTGAGACCACCACATAGTGTTTCACCATCCTGGCCTGTTGGCTCCTGGAAACTGTGAGCCTCCAAGACATCCCGATGGCTATGACCTTGACAATTAATTGTGAGCTTCGCCTGTCAGAGTTTTGGTAAAGTCTTCCACGGTCAGTCTGCACCTAGTGTCCTCCGCTGTGGTTGGAGTGGGGTTCCGGGGTTTTGACAAGAAGACGGTTGGCCCCACATTCAGTCTGTTTCCACTGTCACTATGAGTTATTTGACTTCCTGCCTGAGCTCCTGTGTCCCCAGCTTCTTCGGAGGATATCACACTTTCCCACTGCATAGTTATATGGTTTTTGTGAGGAAGTCACCACAGGCAGTCGCCATGTGATGCTGGGCTGGCAAAGGTGAGTGTCCACAGAGGCTATGGATTTCTGTACAGACTTTATCCTGTCCCTGTGTCCCTTCGTTGACTTCAGTAGAGCAGTGTGGCATCGTGCATCTTAGATTTCCGAGTTAAAACCCAGTACCCATCCCCATTAACTTTGGTCTTGGGAGTCTGTCCAGTGGCCCTCAACACATCCACTGCAATTCTGCTCTGTCTCTGGGGACAACCAGGTCTCTGAGTTTCCATTCCACTTTTCCTGGCCTTGTCCTGCACACAGGGTTCAGGTTGCTTCCTTTAAGTGGCGTTAAAACCAATAAGTTGGGAGCCTATTGCTGGTAGAGTGTCATTGTCTCTCGGCCCTCTCAGCTACCACAAGAAGGAGCCCATACGTATACATGCATGTATAACTGTCTGTATCTGTATCACACAAATATGGCCTCACACTGGCCACTCTGATTCTAGCCTGTCACCACCAGAACCGCCGTTTCTCTTCCTCTTGCCTATGTGCAACCTCCCACTGCTGTGCAGAAGGCTGCCTCCCACCGCTGCCACCCGCTTATCCAACCGTGTCTTCCTTCAAGTACGCACGCACAGGGGTGTCAGACCAATAGTAGGTCCCCATGGAAACAGCTCTATTACCCAGAACACCGTGCTTGGGGCCAGCTCATTTGCCCTCAACTCACAGGCTCTGCCGGCTTCCAGTGTTGCCTGCCTCACCATGGGGGTGGCTCTCACCACCTGAGTCCCACTCTCCTCCTCAGCGAGGCCACATCCACAGTGCCGTGCGTCCTGATGGCAGTGCTCTGCCAGAGCCTTACCATCCCCACCCATGGTGGATCCCATCTCCTCCTCCATCCTGTCCCCAAGCCTGTGATGACCACTCTTTCTTTGGCCTTTACTGTGATCGTGCCCTTTGAGGAACATCATACAGTTAGACTCCTGTGGCTCTCCCTACTGGCCGCCTCACTTAGAGATAGACACTCACGACTCTTCTGTGCCCTCTTGTGATTCTGCCCCTTTTACTATTAAACAATGGTCCTCAGGAGGACTAAACCTCGGGGTTTTTATGAGCTTTGCCTGAGATTCATCTCTGTGGTTCCAGTGTGGGAAATGAGGGTAAATCTGCTCTAAGTGTTTATAATATTTATGTGCAGGATATGCGCATGCACTTTCTCGTTAAGAACTTTCCACGTCAATTGGCTAAGTCTCTAGAGGCGTGGCCTTCTCTGGTGGGAGAATCTTGCTTTGAAAAAGCTGCCAACCTTCTTCTAAGTGGCTGCACTACTCTGCGTTGCCAGCAACTGTGGCTGAGGACTCCTTTGCTCCACACCCTGGCTGGCATTTGGTATTTGGGGAGGACTTGGCGTTTTTCCATTGTCATCGGTGTGTAGGGGTTTGATGTTTCCTGGTGGCTTGTTTGCCACTTGGGGCGAGGTGTCTGTTGCAGTCTTTGTCTGCTGTCTCTGATCTGTCTCTCACGCTGGTATTTTAAACCTGGTATTTCTTGGGATGTCTTGGACACGCATTGTCATCATCAGCTTCGTGGCTATCAGATTATCATCCCCCTGTCTCAGCTGGTCTTTTCAGTCCTCTTTGCAGCGTCTCTGCAGAGCAGATGTTTCCGTGTTAGCAAAGTCTAATTTGTCACATTTTCTTCTTTCAAGGATTTCGAATTTGGTGTTTTATCTAAAAACTTGTCACCAAATCCAATCTTGCATAGATTCTTTTTTTTTTTCTTCCTGTGTTACTTCTGGAAGTTTCACGTTAATGTGTTTTATATTTAGGTCTCTTATGCATTTTGAATTATTCTGTGAAAAGTATAAGGTCTGTGTCTAGATTCAGTGTTTTTCCTTTTTCGTAGTTCTCTGTCACTGGGCTCCTAGCTACATAAGCCTGTGTTTGGTACCCCTACTTCTCATGGGCTCTCTCTAGCACCTTCTCCAAGGAGACTGTAGGGTCCATCAGGAGCAGAGCCACCTGACCTCCATTCCCAGGCAGTGGTCTTGCGGACTCTGTTTCTTTCATCTGCAGTGCACAGATGGGCTGGAAGATTAGGTTTTCCTACCACCTAAGCATCCATGCCACCAGGAACATCTGAAGAAAGTTCACTGAAGCGTCTGACAGTGGTTCAGTTTACCTGAACCTTCCGAGCCTCCTACACGTGAGGCCTCCTCAGACAGAGGCTTTGTAGCAGGTTTGGTGCCCTGAAGGCAGCTTTTCAGCTGCCGGCCCCTGGCTGCTTGTGATGGGCAGCTGTCAGCTCCCGATATGGAGACAATCTGACCAGCAGAAGAATATGTGAGCAGGTGTGTCCCCAGAAGCAGGATGCAGGCTGAACAGTTACCTCGCTCCGAGCATCCCCTGCAGGGGTACCAGTGGTTTTCCAAAACCCCTTGTCTCAACCTTGAACATGACACACTTCTGTCATGATGCTCTGAGAATAGGAGGCAGAAGGTCGAGCAGCACTGAAACAGAGTAGGAGCAGAAGTGAGAGTCGGCTGTGACCTGGGACCCCAAGGCTGCTGCTCCCACCTTCCTCCCTATGCTTATCCAGTGTGGGGTGACATGTGGCACACTGGTCTGGAGCTGGGCAGGACTCCACAAGCATCCCTGTTGTGCAGCTTAGCACAGAGGCCTGGAAAATGCAGGGCACTGGGTGCATGGGCCCCAGAGTCCAAGCTGGCACCTAGGTCACAGGCTCCCGGGTGGCTGGGCTTGCTTTCCCCCTTCCGCTGCACCAGTGAGGACACTGAGGCTTCAGAATGGCAGACACCTCAGCTACAGTGGGGGTTGTGATGCTGGCCAAGCTGGAATGTGCTGTCCTTGCAGCCTCTACTGGTGGAGGACGGGTGGCAGTGGATAATAGGACAGGCCCCACTGTGACTGACCTCAAAGTCCTTGAGGGGTCCAAGGGACCAAGGCCCACTTGGGAAGTGACGTTCAGTGCAGAGGAGAGTGGTAGGACAACTGTAGGTGTATGTATGCATATTATCATATTAGTCTCTACAGTGGCCCAGGCAAGACTCCTCATGATGTAGGGATGCCTGGGCAACCAGGATGTCAGCAGTCTGTCCATAGAATGCCTTTCCTTACCAGCTCTAGATCTTCAGATGTCTGAGTCTTTATCCTCTGCCTACAAAGAGTGGCCTTCACCTGTCATCTTCTGGGATCCTGTGCCCTGCCCAATCTGCCTTGGGCCACTGTCCCCCACTCAGAGTAACCAGCCTCATCTCATCTACTGTGTGTGTAGTTCTAGGGTGCCATCCCTGAAAGTGGGAAGCCACATTGCCAAACAGGCAGAAAGTGACATGTCCTCAGCTGACCTGCCAAGCAAACTGACCAGGAGAGGAGCTTCCGGGAGCCAGAGACAGGAATGATGGCTAGTCCATCAACAAGGCACCACTTTGTCAGACAGATAGCCAACGCTGGAAGCAGCCTCACTGTGCCTGGCACCTTCAGGAGCTGTCAGTCACATTAGCGGTTTTGCCGAGTGATCTGTGCTCTGTGTGTGCAGGGTTGAGGGTTGTAGGTTATCTAGACAGAGGCAGCTGGCTCTTCAGTGCCTTGGCTAGGAGGAGGCGGGGACACTGTATTACCAAGGAGCAGGTAATGCCTTCCTCTGATAGCCAAATAACCTGGAACCGTGGAGGTTTTGAGGAAATGCTTGAAGCTGAGACTGTTAAGATAGCTCAGTGGTTAAAGAGCCTTTGCTGCTCCTCCACGGAGTCCAGATTTGATTTCTAGCATTCACATGATAGCTCAAAATATCCAGCTTCAGTTTTAGGGGAACCAATGCCCTCTTCTGGCCTCCGTTGGCAACAGACATGCAAGTGTTATACAGAGTGTTATACATACATGCAGGCAAAACACCCAAGCCTTTAAACAGCAAAATAGTCAACTGACAGCTTCAAGGAAAGATGGGAGCCCTCCCTGTCAGCACGGTCAAGCTCAAAGGACTGGCGGATGTAGGCGACATGTGCCGACCTGCCCACCTTGAAGATTCCTCTGCATCTCTAACCCTGTCCCAACCTGGTTCCTCCAACTCATGTCCTTGCCCACAGTCTC
This sequence comes from Rattus rattus, assembly GCF_011064425.1. Lineage (NCBI taxonomy): Eukaryota > Metazoa > Chordata > Mammalia > Rodentia > Muridae > Rattus > Rattus rattus. Next base: position 256,984,847 of record NC_046154.1, read on the forward strand.
TTTGCAATCATGCAGCTTCCTAGGCCTGGGCCTTGGCCCTGGTTGCTGCCTGTTGTGGCAAGCATAATCTGCTTGAGCATCATTGTTGCCGGGAAATGTTTGAAAGACGGAGGGGTTTACTGAAAGCAGAGATGGTTTCACCGAGCCTCGGTTTGATTGCTCTCACTGCCCTGTGCTGCTGTGTAGAATCGACACATTCTTGTTGTGGGCACACACCGGCCCCACCCCTCCACCGTGGATTGACTTTGCCTTTTCTGCCACTTGGCCTTGGCTGGTATCTCTTTGTCCCATGGTCATTAAGGGCTGCCCAGGTAGAACACCTTGAATGTGGAAGAAGGTTCCAGGCTCCATCTCTTTCTACACCCACAAGGACTGTGGCCTTTCCCTCCTGGTAGAGGTATGCTGGGCACCTGGAGAGACAGGATCTGAGCTTTTGCCTCTGCTGAAAGTTATTGTTCCTCCTCTACTTCGTGAGGGTGTCAGGGTACCTCAGCAACCAGCAGTCCCTGTGCACTGTGCACAGAAGGGGCCTTCAAGACAACCATATTCAGAGCTCACTTGACTAGGGGGCAGGATGGAGGGTGGGCGTTGAACAGGCTATGTAAATGCCTAGATTTCCTGAAGAAGCAACTTGGATTGCAGGATGCACTTGACACTTTATAGCTGGAGGAGTGTTTGTGGGTGACTCTGTCCTTTGTACACAATATCATTGTCCATGGCTTGTACTGTCTAACACTATTCACTTGCAAGCGGGAAGAGGTCATCCTAGGGAAAGCTCTGTTACCATTGGCATCAAGACCAAGGAAGTGCCCTGCAGCCTCAGGTCAGATGCCTGGGCCTCCTTGGGCTCTGGCCCCTACTGGTTATCATGGGATGCTCACTGGTAGCCTGCAGCCTGTCTTTTATTGACCTTGGTGAATTTGTAAACTGAGCCATAATTGCTATGTTTATGATGCTGTAGCAACAGCTTTTTCTAAACCCTCTCAGGATCGGTCTTGGGCCCTGTGCTGACCACACCAAGGCAGGCAGCAGTGCCTCATTACTGTACACATTGAGGGGATGATTGAGCGGAGGCCAGATGGCCAGGTGCTTCCCCGTGGACATCTCTGGGCATTGGAGCAGCCTCAGCAGCATGTGGAAAGCAGAAGACATGTGGGGCACGTGTGTCCCAGTCCCCTTTTCCTGCTCTCCACCAGAGTCTGGCCGAAATCAGGAAAGTGGGCTCTTAGACACTCACAACACAACCTAGGCCACAAGTCACCGAAGTGACAGTGCTAAAAGAGGCAGGGAATTTGGGTTCCCTGTGTGGGAGGCGACTTGGTGCGTACATTGTTTTCTTCCAGCTATGCTCCAGGGACAAGCTTGGGAGGGAGCTCTAAGCTCCGATTTTACTCTGATAATTAATTCAAGAGAGAGGCCTGCCTGGTGAGGCGCAGGCCGCACATGAGGGGGTGCATATTCACCATACCTAGAGGAAAAAGGCAGCAGGAACAGCAGGGGACTCCGGAGTCTCCCAGACTCTATGGAGATCAAGGTGAAGACCACTCCTGAAGGATTAGACCCACAGCTCCACTCTGCCCTCCCAGAGGGACCAGCTCCTGGACCAGGTGAGGATTCTATCTGTCACACTGAGCCATCTCAATGGCCTATAGTGCCAAATTACTAAGGACGAGTGCTGGGATGACCAGGTGCCTGCTGGGAGATCTGCAGAGCTCACCACCCTCCAGGGGCTTGAAGCTCCTCATGGGAGCTTATACCCTATAATCCATTCCTAGAAGCCTCTTGCATATTGAGTGCCTTGCTTGGATCCTGACTGGACATGCAGCAATGTTCTATTTCTGGGGAGCACTGATGGTGGGTTCCTATGGGAGAAAAGGAGTCCCCTGGGCAGCTGGTTCTCCTGGGACCCCTGAGGGGAGGGCCCTTCTGCATTGTAGAGCACTGTCCTCAGCATAACAACCATTGTGTTTGTCAGAATAGTGTGACTACTTGGAGGAGGCCTGGAAATGGGCTTGTGGCTGCTGATAGTTCTTCATAGGAGTTGGGCAAAAAAAAAAAAAATCAATGGAGTTTCGTCTGACATTCCGGTTGGTCCCTCTTGCACCTCAACAGTTACATGTAATTCTGCCCTAGTTGTGCGTGGCCTTAGAGAGCTTTAGAGTAGAGGCTGTGGGAGGTTAACTGAGTCGAGCCTTCATCTATGTATCTCTTATGTGGGGAGTATGGCTGATTTAGGGTCATCCAGACAAACTCCTGTAAGCAACCCCTACCATCACTCTGGAAGTAAGCCCAATCAACTCATTGGTTCACCAGGGTGAACTTTGGTGAAATCAAACTTTGATTTGCCTTTGGGGCCTTAGAAGGAGGGGATAGAAGTTGTTTACGTGTCCCTGGGGAAGAAATTCTCACAACGCCTGGTGACCCCGTGTGTGCTGCAGCCTGATGGGTTTTGAGGTGTTGGAATCTACACTTGTGCTATACAACCGAATGCCGTGGGTATTCTAAGCCTGTTTAGGCCATGCCGTTGGACAGAACCCTTAGAACGAGAGCTCCATGCCTCTTTACCCAGGCCCAGCTTCATCTTGGTCCTTGGACCACAGCAGCCCCTTCCTACAGGGAACAGTAATTGCACTCCATGCTGGCTGCAAGGTCTTTTGTCACTCTTGAGAGATGTGTGGGGAGTGGAGGTGCAGGTTCAGACTATTGAAGCCCTGGGTACCTGTCCCATGCGTGGCAGGATCCAGCCTGCAGAGATGCTTGAAAAGGGTATCCAGCGGTCCTGCTTGGTGACTCCAGGTATTTGGGCTTGAATCTAGCCTCTAGGTGACTGGGACCAGCCAGAACAGCTGCTGTGCCAGGCTCTGGTCCAAAAGATTCATGCTTCCATATTCCTTGTCATTAGATAGTGACATAGAACTTGGACTTAGAGGCTTGGCTGAACTTGTCTTGGGGGTCATCACTGACCTAGGAATCTGAAGCACCTGGGGGAGGGGGTTGGCTGGGCAATGTCACAGGAGACATGAGAGGTGAGGTCCGATAGGAGCTACTGTGGTGATAATGTGCAGCCCCTTAAGGGTCCCCCAGCCCCTTCAGCCCACCTGCTCATCCTACCTTTATCTTCCTGAGCACTCTTCCGGCTTAGCACATATGGAGGCTGACTCTCCTGAGTCCGTTTCTCCATCTCTGCCAGGTACCCTCTCCCACCTTGCAAAGTGTGAGATCAGGCCTGCTCTAGGCTGCCCTTGGTGTCAGGGCTGAGGGACTCGGTAGCCACAGAGGCCCCCCGTCTATTAGCCCTGGGCCCAGTGGCTGCAGCACTGGTTGCCACATGCTTGGGGTTGAGTCAGTGTGGTGTAGTTGAATCCCTCTCACTAAGTCTTGAGTCTGTCGTAGTATGGCAGACTCCTTCCTTCCTGAAAAGAGACCGGATTCTTTCCCAGCCTTCATGTACACAGCTCCTGGGCCTCTGGCCATCCAATCCAGACATCAACCCGTCTCTGTTCCCAGCACCCACCACTGGACGTGGGCCCTTGAGATCCCCTAGGTGTCCTAGAGTAATCCCCATGGAAACTGTTACCCAAGACACGCTCCTCACTGTCTAGGTGTGTAAACATGCCCTCTCGTCAGGTGGGAAGCATCTTCAGTTTAACAGAAGCATCTAACGACCATTCCCAGGCTTCTGCACACAGGAATCGTTTATAACTCACTTGTCCGAACCATCATGTTGCTCTGGCACAAAGAAGATCCAATGATCTCAGCTTCTGTGTGGAAGTAAGCTGTCTTCCCCAGACGAGGGGAGACAGGGCTACCACCTGCCCTCATAACTCTTACTTCAGAGGTCTCTGTTCCCACCCAATCCCCTGGGTTGTTCTCCCTGTCGCTCTCTCTTTATCATTGTTTCTCTGCCTCCACTTCTACCTCTCCCTCTCCCTCTCCCTCTCCCTCTCCCTCTCCCTCTCCCTCTCCCTTCCCCCTTTTGCCTTCCCTCCCTCTCTCCTACTTTCTTCATGAATGCATGCATGCATACATACATACATACATACATACATACATACATACATACATACATACATACATACACACATACATACTCACTCCTAAAGAGTGGTGGCTACTTAGTCTGCTATGATGTACTTGACTAGAATGGGAAGGGCGGTGGTGGGCCTGGCTATTCTGTGATCTTGCCCTGTGAGAGTTCATTTGCATGACCTTTGAATGGTGTGGCAGTCAGGAGGCTCCAGAAATCCAGAATATTCCGGCAATGTTGCTGAAAAGGTGCATGGATCACAGATATGGTCTCCACTTCCCTGGTACGCTCATCCGACATAGCAATCCTAGATGCTGGTGGCTGACCTGGACATTTGGGTAGAACTTAGTGCATGTTTCCATGTCAAAGAAGGGCTGTAAGTCTGACCTGGCCTAGGGCAAGGCCCTAGGAGAGCCATTTGCCTGAACTGGAAAGTACAGGTTCCTAGGGTTCTAGGCCAGTGCTACTAGGCCGGCCCTGTGCCTGTACGTGGTTTAAGGCCTGTAGACAGGCACCAGGCTGAGGCATTTGTTACAGTAGGCTGACGTACTCAAGGGGGCAGCTGCAGTGTTTTCCCACCAGTGTGCAAGGGATGAGGCCCTGACCTGGGATGGCTCTGAAAAAGCTGAGTGTCTGAGCAGACAGACACCAGGACAGGAGGGCTGGACTAAGAGCAGGCTCTGGTGCAGGTGGGCAGCAGGCTGCAGAGTGGGCTAGGGAGAGCTGCAGAGCTGGGATAGGCAGATGGAAGGACCAGGGCTCTAGAGCTTGCCTGTCAGAAATCATGGAGTTTCTCTTCCAATTTGTGGCTATGCCCCATGACCCTGCATCAACCATACACTGACGGACCCAGAACCTTCCAGAATAGCTACCCCTGCCCTGCTAGAGGCTCAGTCTTTCATAGGTGTTGCCCATAAGAGCTTGTCAGTGCCATGAATAAATGGAATCCTGTTTCTCTCTCCGCCCTTCTGTCTCACTGCCTTGTTTGTCCCTTGGTCCCTGGAGATATGCAGTGACCTCAGCCTGCAACTGTACTTGGAATTAATTGGGGAAGTTGCTATGTGTACATGCAGGATCTATGTCTGCTGAGCTTTCTCTTGGTGACATCTGTGGCCTGGCCATGGGGGAGCATCAGCAGGGTGGTGCCAGGGAAGCTCCTGGAAGGAACATCACTGGATACTTTGACATAGGCTCTGGGAGGGGTCAAGCAGGGCAGTCTGTTGTCAATCTCCTAACCTATTCCTTCTTCCTTCCAACGGCTGAAGTTCAATAAGTTAAGGCAGCATGGGGTTGGGGTTAAAGAAGCTGCTTTGGAAGCACTGGACTGAGAGGCCTTGGCTGTGGATGCTTCCTATCTATAAACCACGTCTACAGTCAGTGGTAGTGTATATTCCATGCGCCCCCCCCCCCGAGTCAGAGTGGCCGTAAGGATCCGTTTCCAGTGGGTACCCTGTGCAGGCTTGCTTGAATTAGGAAATTAGGTACTGGTTTTGCAGATAGCAAACAGGGACCGTCCTGGTGCAGAGCCTGAAGAACATTGCACACACGTCTCCAACCGTGCTCATGTGCCTAAGTGTGTGTACTAAGTGCAAGTGTGCAGTTGCAAGCTGCTGTGTGCACAGCCTCTGCTGTGTCATGTGTCCTCATGCAGTATGGTGATATAGCATGGTCTTTATATGCAGCGTGCTGTTTGTATGTGTATGCATGTTGTGGTCTGTATATATAAGTGCCTTTGTATGAGTACACACATGCCGTATATGTGTTTGTGTGAACAAATCATGGTCTGGCTATGTGTGGTTGCATTTTTTTGTATGGAGGCAGTACTCTGTGTATATGTACATGGGTGTGTATGTACATCCCAACCACGAGCCCGTTGCATCCCTAAAAGGCTTGTATAGGCTGCGTGTGATGTATACCTGTGTCTTTCTGGTAACCTACAGAGAAAGAAACCTTTGGGCAGGTTGGACTAACTTCATGGTTCAACCATGTGTCTAAAACGTGTCAGCCACACTGATCCGTGGCTTCTTCTATAGTCACATATGAATCCAGGGGTGCCAGTGTGTCTACACCACCAGGAGGTCAGTACCATCTCGCTGGCTGTCCCTCTATGTAGTCCTCACTCCCTTATTCTGGGACACTATCCCAGACAGCTAAACCAAAGCCAAGGGGATCCAGAGGATTCTTGCTGAGGCCTGTAGCTCTCACTGCAAGTGGAGCTCCCTGGAGTACGGCTGGTCCTGGGCAGAGAAGGGCTCTGAAATCAGGGTCTTTGTAAGCCATGCAGGGACAGGGAACCTGTCTTGCTGCTTCCTGGTCCCCGGGCTTGTCTTGTCTCCTGGTGACAAAGCCGTGCCTTTCCTCGCCCTCTGAAGGGGTCTGACCACTGAGTGTGGGGTGAACCAGGTCTCTCCAGAGAGGGACAGGGCCTGTGGTCTGCTGGTCTAATCCCTGCTGTCTTCTGCCCCAGCTATACATCGAGGTAGGCAGCAGACCAGCATGGCCCATCTTGCTCTGCCTTTTAAATTCCCCTCGCACTTATCATGCAGGGATACTCCTCAGCTGGTCTGTGTAGAATTGAGTTTTGTGATCAGTGGCACACACTTAATTGACTCAGTAGTAGTTGGAATGTGCGCAAGAATTTGATCCTGGGATTTAATTGAGGCTTCGTTTCATTCCATCTCAAACACCGAGATAGATTCTCCATCGGATCTTAAGAACATTTTTTTTCCTGAACATTTTAATCTTTGTACTGTGTGTCTATAGAATTGGGGATAAAACTAAACATTAGGAGCTTCATTTGTGGGCCCTGAGCAGGACCGCTGGTTGAGTTGCCTTCAGTCTGAAGTCGAGGTCTTGTGCAGGATAGGGAGATGGAGATATAATACATAGTTTCTGGCCCCAGCACCATCTTCCACGAGGGTCAGGACCCTGACCGCTTCCAAACTTGAAACGACATCAGACTTACATGGACTTCCAAGTTGGGTGGGTGTGCAACCTGCCCTGATAGGTCAGGAACCCAGGGTTTTAGGTGGTACCCAGCCCAGCAGAAGTTGTCACACCTTCCAGGGGTGACAGGAAAGAAAGGGTTCTGCCTGAGGATCCTCCAGTGCAGGGCAAAGGGACAAGGGGGTGCAAGCAGAGCTCTTAGGCTTGTGTAGATCCCCAACCTGGTGATAGTTGTCAGGATAGGTAAGTCAGATCAATGGCCCTTTGTGTTATTTTGAGCAGACTAACACTTCACTGTTTCCGAGACAGCCCAGAGATGAACCCTTTCTGCAGCCTGGCGGGCCAAGGCATGTGACAGTTAGAGCCCAAAATAGCAGCTCACTTCTGGTGCATGTCACTCATGGAAAGTGACACAGATCTGTGACAGGGGGACCAGGAAGAAAATGGGTGTGGAGGCTCCTCTGGTGGGGCACCACGTGGGCTCATGTCACCAAATCTGAAGTTTGGTCATGGCTGTGTAGAAAGCAATTTGTACACATAGTAGGCACATTCAAGCTCACTTGCACCCAGGTGAGCAATATGTTGACTGCACAGCTCGTTTTCTATGTTCTCAAAGTCTTAGTTCATCCTGTTGTGTCCCCCTGGGGTCCCTGTCCCTAACTAGCTTCTGAGACGGGGTGACAGAAATGCCTATATAAGGTTTGCAGGCATTTAGGGGTCATGAAAAATACTATCTCAGAGCATGTTCTCTATGTGCAAACCCATCATTATACTCCTGAGCTGCACATGTAGAAGGATTCTGTACAGCATGCATGCGATTCCCACATGTGAGTTTCTGAGCGGTCTCCCTTGACCTCCCAGACTTAGCAGGTCAGGACATGGGGAAAGTCTGGAATTCAGCCACGACTCCCCTCCCCCAGGCCTGAGCCTGATGCTCTGTGGTATTCTTGGCTGACATCCTCCACTAAGTAACTGTCCTTACCCCCAGCACCTGTTTCATCCCAGTCTAGAGAACCAGTAAGCATGTGGTACCAGTTGTAATAATGTGGTGCCTGAGTGCGTTAATGGAACTTTGCTTCCCTGTAACCAAACACTAACACCACCTTCAAGGGTTCCTAAGGGCCCAACAGGCTCACATAGATCCCTAGACCTACTAGCCTGGGCCAAGGACACTCCTGATGAACCCACAAGGCCTTCTCTTAAGCCATATGGCCCCAAACTCTCGCTTGTCACGGATGAAAAAGGTATGTAAAATGACGTGGTCACCCTACATCCCTGTGTTCCTCCCTTCTAGTCTTCCCATGTAAAATGACATGGTCACCCTACAATCCTGTGTTCCTCCCTTCTAGTCTGTCCATGACTTCTATGTCCCCTTGGCTGTTTGAACTACCCATGAGTCTCACGTTACTGTCTCTACATTTTGGAGTAGATCTGAGCTGGAGAGGAAGCAGTCATGCCCAGCATACTATGACCCAAGGACCAGAGACCTCTCACTCAGCCAAATTTTGAACCATGGGCTGACCTGGGAACTCCCGAAGAGTTATGGGTACCCTGCCTGTCCTTACTGTGTCTCTATTTTCCGGTCCCACTCAATTCTCCATCTTCTGAACGACGCCGAATCCCGTGGCGAGATAAAGCCACCTAACAAAGGCTTGAGGGCCTCTCTGGCCTCCTGACTCTCTACCTCGTTTTCATTGTAATCCAAACACGGAGCTGACATTTATGATTTTAAATGCCACCCTCTCACTCTATTCCTGTCAAAGTCACTTTGAGTCTTTATTCTGACGTCCATCATATCCTATAGCCTCTCAGATGTATGCCACAGCTCTGTCGGGATAAACAGCTCATCAGTGTATACCTTGGGTGGAGGGACATGCATGAGAAAACCTGGGACCTTGTTCCTTACAGACGCCCCCCAACCCCTCCAGGGCTTCCTGCCCACCTGCTCTGGAAACCTTGTACACTAGCGGCTGAGGGCTAGCCTGTCACCCCGTGTGGAGTCATTGACCTTGGCCATGTTTACATGAAGTCTTGCATAGGTTTTGGGAGCTGTCCTGCATTCACCACCCAGCATTTGGGACAGGATCACCTGCTGGTCTGAGGATGGCTGGGCATGTTAATGGGACCTGTCCTGTGTTCTCTAATCTGCAGTTCTGGACCTGTTTATATCCTCTGGACAGATTATGTCTCTCTCAGAAATCAGGAACTAGCTGGAATTGACACCCATTGGGTATTCATTGTTCTTCCGGCCTGTGGCCCCACAAGTGTCCTAGACACCCAGGAGGTCAGAGGCTGAATGTGGCTCTGCGAATCTTGTTGTGTAGATGTATCCACTGTGACATTATTCTTGTTGCAGCATTGGTGCCATGCCTGTGTATGACATGACCTGGGAGAAGTGTTTCTTCAGGACCGATGGCTACAGGAGGCTAAGGACAGAGTGGGGCTGGTTTAGATGCCCAGAGAAGTGTGGCCTTTGATGCCCCTAGACCAGTGTCTCCACTGGGTCCCATTCAGTGTTGGGCTTGGGTGGAGAGACATGCATGAGAAATACAAGGCAATATAGAAGATCCAGATCACAGTCTGTGTGGTGTGGGGCCAATGCTGGGGTCCCAGGATGTAGAGCGGTGTCAGGTTCTGGTAGGCCACCACACAGTGTCAACTCTTGCCTTGGGGAAGTCCCAGGATTTGATTCTGTTGTCATCAGTGGAGCGGAGAGCATGTGTGTTTATCATAGATCTGTGCCAAGGCCTAATCCCAGTGCTGAGCTGGCAGGCAGAGCTGCCGTCTGAGCAGCGATTGAGGCACACCAATACCCACTACCTCTGCGTGCTGTTCAAGAGAGTGAAGGAGCCGAGGGCTATGGCCCAGCCCTGCGGAAACCTCTTTGCACCTGAAGACCAGGCACTGAAAGCTCAACCAACAGTCAAGTTTGCTTATTTCTCTGGCTAACAGGGACACGCCCCTGCGTGCGACTGACCTAAGACCCTGAGCCTTCTTACGGTGTTCATGGAACTTCCAGGTCAAACGGAACAAGCTGAGCCCAAGTAGAGGGAGGCTTATGCCCATGGCTTTTTCTTAAAGAGACAGCTGGGGTCCTGAGTATGCAGAGCCTGCTCCTGCTGCAAATGTCTCAGGTCTGCGGCTCTGTAAATCCCAACTCCTCTAAGCCCAGATTCTCCACCCACCCGCTATGTGGGAACAAAGGGGAGCTTTCCCTTCTTACGCAGCACAGACGCAGGGAGAAATGATGTGATTGTGAGGCGTCCGTCTGTCAAACAAGGGAGGATGGCGATTTCACCCTGGAATTCCCATGCAAGACAATGTGAAAGGTTGCAGTTGGTGTTGTATGGACAGTCACGGTCAAGAGCAGCGGAAGGTCATGGTGCCTATGTGGAAGGAGTGACTTAGGGACATCGAGAGTGAGATCAGCTGGTTATGGAAGGAAAGTCCTGTCACAGTTTTATGTGCACCTGAGTGCAAATAGATCCTGGTAAGGTACTGCGATTGGGCTCATCCTTGGGGGTGAAGGGATGCTTCCTGGTCATGTGACCCTTGCTCAGTTATGCTGCATCTTTCTTCAGTAACAACCTCAGAGTTTTGTCATTTGCTGCCCCTCCCACTCCTGCTCTTTGCAGACACAGGTGCATGCACACGGTCCCTTGGTCATCGCGCATGACTCCTGCTGATAGGGAACTGGAAATGGGGACCAGGGTGGTACAGTGCTGGCTCAGAGCAGATGTTCCCAGTGTGCAAGGGCCACTACAACTGTATGATGTCATTCACTTGGTAGTATCCCCCATCTTGTTGGTACAGCCCTAGACAAGTGTCCAAGCCTCGACCAGAGAAGCCATCTGCACCAAGGTGGCCCAGACACTGTAAGCCTTGACCACAATGTGTAGGTCAAGTTTGACAGGAATAGCAAAGATTGCTAGAGAGGCAATCTGCAGGCCTTAAAAGAGGAACTTAGGGTGGTGTCCACGTGGCCACCATTCATATTGTAGTGGCCAGCACAAGAAGGAAATCACTTCTTTCTCATGTGCCGCACAGCTTCCTAGCAGCTTCCCGCTGGTTTGCCCTTCCACTCCCATCAGGCCTGGTGCTATGGTTCTCGGATCAGTCCTGCAGCTGATTGGTTCTTCTCGGTGTTCCTCCTGCCCTACCCATCTCCTTGCATCTGCCTTTTGTGCCTTCTTCTTCTTAACAACAGCATGTAATTCAGGGTGTGATTGGGTTGAATGAGTCAAAACAAGCAGCCTGAGGGAGGCAACTCTGGATGGGCCCTCGCGTTCTGCTTGAGTAGGCATGGGCATTTTCAGAAGTGGTGCATGGTCCTCGGAGAGGCCAAGATGCCCCCATTCTTCCTCTGAATCTGTCTGATCTATCCTCCCAGCATGCACTTGGCACACTAGCCAGGATCTGTCAGCATCCTTCATGGTTCTGAGCACCTGAATATAGTCACCTTGGACAGCTCCTCCTAGCCCTGACTTGCCAAAGAGGCTTGGCTTTCAGAAAGAACCCCCTGTGTCCCTGGTCACACCCGGACAGGACATGCCCTGTGTTCTTGGTGGCCTAGACATGGCTGGGCTGTTGGAGCTGAGCCATCCTGTCCATATTTTCTGCTAATGTGTGTGTGTTACCTGCTCTAACCAGCTTCTGGGTTGGGCTGGGGAGTCCAAGCAACAAGGCTGATACAGCGCAGGAGCCTGTTGCCTGGAGAAAGGGTGTTTGTGTGACATTCACAGAAGGATCCATGTGGTGAGGAAGGGCATCCTGAACTGAAGGAGCTACTGCCGAGAGCTACCTGCCGGGGTTTCAGATCAGATGGCCACTCTCTCGTGTACAGGTCTAGCTTCCTTCCCAGTGTCTGTTTGTCTGACCTTGCACTATTTCCAGCCGACACCCGTGTGACACTCATTCATCTAGGCGTCATTCTGACATCCAGCATCTCTGTGGTGTGCCCTGTAACCAGGAGACAGTGAGAAGTGGGATGCCATGTGCCTTGAGGTCTCTGGGTACCCACCTGGGGCAACAACTACTCTAGGTGTTCCCAGTAGGCACCAGCTGTGTGCTGAGTGATCCTGAAGATGGGTGTATGACATACATCAGGGATTCTGTGGTTCAATCCCTAATGAGCATGTGAAGTGGTAAGATGGAGGGGCCTTGGGCTCACTGTTAATGTGGCGGCAGCCCCAGCCAGGCGGAGGGATGCCCTCTCTTCTCCTACATGGTAGCCAGGTTTTCATTTTTATGGTCTTCTGTGAATACCAAGCTACCTTTTCTGGACAGTATTGTTCTTTAGCACTTACTGGTATTGGCCACTCAGTGGTAGCTTAAACTGTAGGGGGTTATTTCCCACTGGGATTCCCTCTCCTGAGGTGAGGATGAGGCTTTGAAGAAATGTGCACCTTCTTCTAGAGTCGGTCCAGGATTGTATGTGCCTGTGTACAGGTGAAAGCTTAGAACATGTGCAGTTGAATGTGCCCATGTGTACCTATGTGTCTATATGGGAACTTCCATGTAGCCTGTGTGTACTTTTGAGTATACCTGAGTGCACCTTGTGTATTTACCCAAGAACATACATGAGTATGTGTCTAGTTGAGTGTGCCCCCATGTGTATGTGTGCTTACATGGGCACATCAATGTACCCTGTATATGCCTGACTGTAGATAAGTATACCTACGTGACCCTTTATGTCTACAGGGGCACACCTGTGTAGCCTGTGTGCACCTGAGTATAGCTGAATATGCTTGTTTGAGCCTGTGTGTGCACATGAGCACATCCGTATAATCTATGTGCACCTAGGTGTCAGTTTCCATGCATGAACTTGGCATGTAGCTATGCATGTATGTGTGTATCTCACAGCACATACATCCCTGCAAGTCTGTGCTCCTATGGAACTTATGTTTTTACTTGGTTGCCTCCTGTGTATATCTGTGTAATCTTCCCCATGTCTGCCAGCCAGGCCTCAGGCATGCAACATATTTGTTGTGTGTCTTGATGTGCCTCTTACATGTGTATTGTGTGGGCAGGTCTTCAAGGATGTATAACTTGATCCCTGGCCGTCTTGGTGTCTGTGCCCAGGTGGGGATGATGGTTCCTCATTGCAGTATGGTAGCCCGTATGTACACTGCTGGTTGCCCCATTTTGTGACTCCAAGATAGCACATTGTGAGGGCGGTGTCTTGGTACATTAGAATGGAGGCTGCATGGTTTGGCTTGATTAGAAATCCCAGGGTGCGGAGGAGGAGGAGGAGGAAGAGGAGGAGGAGGAGGAGGAGGAGGAGGAGGAGGAAGAGGCAGAGCCTTCCTCTGTGATTCTGAGATTTCATTTCCTCGTGTAGCAGAGGAGATGGCACATTTAATTTCCTGTCCGTCGGGATGGGGCTGACTGGAATTCCTGGCAGAGCCTATAGAAAGAAGATGGTTTGCCGGCTGTCACAGAGAGCTCTCTCCACATCTCTTTGGCTGAGCCAGCCGCGGTGAACCTCACTGTAGCTGGGTGCTGTGTGGGCTTCAGGCTGTGGGTCTCTAGGCTGTGGCCACTTAGCTTGTGGCTATTTCTTCTTTGCAGGTCAGCTGGCCGCTGGAACCTGTGAGATTGTGACCCTAGACCGGGACAGCAGCCAGCCACGGAGGACGATCGCCCGACAGACAGCACGCTGTGCATGCAGAAAGGGGCAGATAGCAGGCACCACGCGAGCCCGGCCTGCTTGTGTGGACGGTAAGAGCCCCCAGCCTTCTGCTGACACTTCAGGGTACTGAGCCCTGTCTTCTAGGGTTACTGTGTGATCAGGCATCACTCTGAAGGAGCCTTCTCCAGAATGCTCTGAGGCCAAGACTCTGAGGTATAACCCTAGCGTCAGGCCTCTAGGCAGTCTTTCATTAGGCTGGTATAAGCTAGTGATTGTATCCATGGGCAACAAGCATGTCCTATACACACAGGGGTGGCCACCGACTACACGATTCTAAGTGCCAAAGACTCAGAGTCTCCGACCAGATGTGGTTCCTGTGCTCAATCCACAAAGAAGTTCGTTGTCACAAGCTGAGCCACATCCAGTGGGATAATTGATCCCCAACGTCAGGAAGGTCCTTGAGAAAAAGGATTAGCAGAATCTGGGCCATGGTCAGTACAGAGCTGACAAGATCCTGAACTAGATCCCAGATGGTGCCCACTGTGGAACTGAGATCTGGCTAAGCACCCGGACAGGGTCTACTTTGCCCAAGACCAAGGCAAGAGGGTTCAGTAATGAACCCTGACCTCCCTCCGCGTCTTCCATAGTCCCCCTAGAGCTGTGGGCATCCAACACTCCTGCTGCCAATTTGGAAGGGCTTGAAGACTGTTTGTGGCATCCACAAAGTGTAGAGTAAGACCTAGCACGCTGGCCAGGGCAGAGAGTGGTAGAGGAAACATAGGCTGCCTGGGTCATATCTGACCTTATATATAGCTAGTGGGGTAGCTAGTGGGGTCCAAGGACTGGGTTCTGTGCAGCCTTAGTCTCCAAGGGCTCAGCGTCTTGATCCCTACGGGAAGAGAGGAAGCAGCCTCTGGTAAACACAGACTGGTTTTCTGGCACCATGCTGGGGTGGCGTGGAGCTGGCAGCCACAGTACTTTCTCTTCTCTCGATCATTCCTCCAGCCTCAGGGAGACAGGGTCTGGACTGAGTGCTAATTGAATCCGGATCTGCCCATCTGAAACAAAATCCCTGTCCCTCCTCCCCCCCAACAGCCTCCTGGTGCCTTAGGAGCCTGGTCCCAGAGACCCAAATTAAAACCTCACCATTTTCCAGGGAGGCCAAACAAATTAGTTTGCTCGAGTTTTCTGCACAGTGGGCATTTTCTAGGCTGCCCTGTAATTTAATTTTTTTGCTTTTTTCTGTTTTCTTGCTCTGTGTGCATAATAAGTTTCCTTGTGTGGCATTGTGTCTGCTGAAGACAGTCTGGGCCGTGGTGGCCCGGCTGACATTGAACACCAGTGATGTTTAGCCTGGGGTGGTCTCTGCTGACCCTGGATTCAGGAGCAGAAGGGGTAACCCACCACTCCTGCTATTTATCACGTGTTCTCTTGCTGGCTGACTTTGTAGCTATTGATAAATTTGCTCATTATTCATTCTGTCATTCATTCATTCATTCATTCATTTTGTCATTTATTCATCCAAATGAGATGGACCAGGTATAGACAAGTACAAGGGAGATCAAGTTCCAAAACACCTGACCCATAGAACCTCCCACAACACAATGCTGTGAGTACTGGGGTGCCTCACCTGGGCAAGGAGTATTTGAGCGGGGTCCTGAGGGATGAAGAGATCACTAAAAAGCTCCCTCTGTGGAAAGAGGGAGCTGACTGTGAGGCTGACTTCCTTGGTGAAGTAAGTTCTTCCTTGGCCTTGGGTCTGAGCTGAGGCAATTTTGCAGAAACCAGTCTCCAGCACCATGACCTTATTCGCCGCGTTACAGACCTGATCCACTTTACGGAAAGCCACGAGAAGAGAGACCTGAAAGCAATCTGCTCGCCTGCTCTAGGGCTTCTCACTGAGCACAAATGTCAACAAGCAGACTTAACCTTGGAGCTCTGCTTTGTGGGCTGCAGACCCAGCCCCTGCGAGTACGAATGCTCCAGGTTACCCCCACACGCCCCCTTCATGGTGCTGCCCTGGGCTGAGAACCTTGCTGAGCTCTCAAGACAAAACTGTGTATACTTTCCCTCTGGCCAAAGCAGAGAGGCCGTCTCCTTCTTTTTTGCTGAGTTCTCATTGAAATTCCTTTGGAAAGAAATCCAAAGAAAGCATGGCTATGAGGTGACAGTGGGCAGGGGAAGGAGAGATCCTTGCTTGCCTTTGGTAGAGAAACGCTCAGGGCTCTGGAGTTTACTAAAGAGCAGTGTCCATGGACATCCCATCTAGAGCTGAGGGTCTCTTCTGAGAGCTTCGCAGGAGGGAAGGCTGGGCTGGGGTTGCAAGCAGTCCCTGCCATGAGAACCATTCCCTCAAGTGCACACAGGTGCCCCATAGTGGTCTTCTGCTCTCTCTTCTGTATGTGCCCAACATCATCCCCCTTAGGAGACTCAAGGCCCCTGCTTGGCTGATGTTGATGACTCTGTCACCCGCCTGGGAGCTTCCTGGGTGGATATGGCAGTGTGCACTTCCTGGTAGGAAGAGCAGCCTGAGCTGAGAGGCAAAGTGGATACAAGGTTCTGGCCCAAGGTTCCACCTTCATGTCTGCCCACAACCCAGAGCCCCTGAGCAAAAGCCCACGTCTTCCTAAACAGATGGGGGGCAACAGCAGTCCGTCTCAAGCCTTGAGGGCAGTACAAGACAACAAGGGTTCCATGACACCAATCTGGGTACCATCATCTTTCTCTCACTAACACATAAGACTTCCATGTATCAGATGTAGCCATGGGGGATTCTACTGGAAAATAGGAGGAGGGGGATATGTTTGCCATACTGGTTCATGTTTCTGGGTAAGGACTGGGGCCCTTTATCTTGGGAGATGATGCAGAAAAGACGAAGGAGCGAGTGACCTCCACTCTTAGGATTGGCTGCAAGGGGCTACGAATGCAGAATCCACCTCAGTAACAGTTGGCTGATCTCCCACCAGGCTGCCAGAGATCCCTCTGAGAGGTCTTTTCCACATGTGTCACTAGGGCAACTGGATATCCCGTTGCCGAAGAGTCACATCAGAGCCCTACCTCACACCCTCCTGCGGGGACAGCAGAGTAAGTCTGAAGAGTGGCGGCTGTAACCCTCAGAGGATCAGTAAATCCCCGTGGGTCTTGGCTTTGACTAGTGGGTCCTAGGCGTGGCCATCAAAACAACAGCAGTAAAAGAACAGGAGAGAAATTGGACTTTACCAAAACACAAGCGCCTTTGTTTCCAAGCAGCCCGTCACAAAAGTGAAAATTTCACTTGGGAAATGACTCGGTGGACAAAGGTGCTTGTCCCTACCCAACCAGAGTCCCATTTGGTCAAAGGAGAGAACCATCTCCCTACCTTGTACTATGGCCTCCACACACATGCCAAACCACACGGTCTCCCACAGGTGTACAAAGAAATGCATGAATACAACTTTTAAAAAAACCTTTTAAGAGAAAAGGCCAGGGATATGACAGCAGCAGGCACGCACTGCTAATACTGACAGCCTGGGTTCAATCCTCAGGACCCAGATACAGAAGGAGAGAGATAGTGCCTTAGGTTGACCTCTGACCTCCACACCTATCTTTCGGTACCTGCACATCCGCACCCCACAAAAATGAATAAATGTAATATAAAAAAAACTGTAAAGAAAATTAAAATGGAAAAAGTCCATGACTGTGAGGAAATAGAGCCTTACACACTTCACAGAGTCGTGTCATGGATGCCAAGTGCATATCCAAACTTGCAAATGGAATACAGATGTGCGCGCAGACTTCCAGAGCTTCGGGGATGAGAGGACGTGGAAATTGGGCACAGCAGTGTCTAGCATGGCCCCGGGGAATAAGAAGTCTGGCCGTCTACAGTGGCTAGCCAGGCAGGGCCATGTGTGAGGTTTGCAGTTGTGATGTTGGTGGAAGGCACCGTGCCCCAGAAACCACACGCTGGCTGAGCCAGTTGCTATGAAACGGCCTGCAGAAGTTCAGAGACCAAGATTCCTGGCGGTCTGACGGAGAGAAGCATTTTGCTTGGAGAACAAGATCAGCCAGGCTTCAGCGTTGGTCAGGCAGATGCCTGCAGCAGCCCTGCCACAGGGCAGGTTGTGGAAGGGCCTTTCTTGCTACCTTGGCATCTCCTTTCTGGGGAGGCACAACCAGATTCCTGATAGACTTCCATTTGACAACTCCGAGGTTCTCTCAGAACTGTTCTCACAGCTCCCGGGCAGCCTGTGGGTCTGGCAGTGACCAGCGTCTCTCTACTTCATAGTGTAAGTTTTGGTTGCCAACGTGAGCAGCCTAGGCATCCTCAGGTGTAGCAGTCAGTGACTCAATCCAGTGACATCCAGCCATTCCCGGTGTAGGCTGTGCCGTAAACTCCTGGAAATCGAGACACTTCAGAAGTGTTTGCTACACTCCACGTTTCCCAGGCACGGCCATCATGCCTGAAGATCAACCTGATCTACATGGAGCTTCAGTCATTCAGCATCAGGCTCGGGTCAGCTCTGAGCAAGCCGTGGATGGCATCTGGGAGAGAGTCGCCATGAGAAGGGCCTCGGTTCCCTGGATACCAACTTGCATCAGGACCACCGAGGAGGCGTCTCTACTGGAACATAGCTTAGAGGCTTGTCCAGCTTCAGTTGTGGCCACTGCATTGATAACCCGTGTGCTTCTCTACAGTTCAGCACCAAGATTAGAGAAGGAAGGTCATTTAGGCACAGTGGCCCTTGGGTCCTTTCAAATCTTATTGTTCTGGGTCTCAGAAACATGGCATACCAACCTAGCGGCTGTCTGGCATGTGTGCATAGTTGAGAGGATCCTCCTCAAGGCTCCTGCTTAGGACTTGGGCTCCCCTGGGTATGCCTGGGGTCTTGTCCTACCTCTGGGGAGCCCTGATCTGGACGAAGGAAAAGAAGCCTCACAATGGAGAGGGTCTTAGCCTGTGTCTCCAGAAAGCAGCCTGGGCTGCTGGGAAATTGTTGGCTTTCTGTGCACTAGCAGAAGTAGGGCCGCTGGACTGCTGAGCAAGTGCGGGGATGGGCACACTTAATTTTCAACATGGTGACTCCAGACGTGGTTGCCTGGTAAGCCCGGAACGAGGGACAGGCAGGCAGTCTCCTTGTCCAAGGTCCTTCCTTTCCTGATAGAATGTCCGAGAACAGGGTCCTTGTGTCGTCTATGTCTTTTCTCAGAGGCTCCCCAGGGCACAGTGTTACACCATGAGCTTGGCAGTGGGAGTGGGATAGGGATTGGAGAGACCGCCCCACACTGCCGCCCATACTGTTCCAGGGATCTCTGCTCAGAGACCTCCAGGCAGGAGGAGGGACTTCGGCAGAGAAGAGTTTCAGAGCAACATGATAGGAAACGAAGTTGGAGCCCGTTAAGAAGAGATTTGACTCGGATTTAGAGAGGAGGTTCGTAGAACAGCATGTGGTTAAGGAAGGGTAAGACAGGGAAGTGTTGATATGGGTGCCACAAGAAAGTGACAGACAGATGTCCAGTTATCTCTTCAGTAGTCATGCAGGCAAATAGAGGGACACCACTGAAGGTGGCTAAGGAGTTTAAAGGAGGCCATAGGGAGGTTCCTTTGGTTCAGTGGACAGCTGGTAACACCCTAAATCACAAGGGCTTCAGGGAATAAAGGTGATTTTACACTAAACAGAATTTGTCTTGTTTCTGACAGTCTCAGAAAATAAATCTGGGAAAAGAGGAAGGCCACGGTCAGGTTCATACAAACTCAGGCTTCAAACATGGTTTATTTGACATTCTTATTAAGGAGTGTGTGTGTGTGTGTGTGTGTGTGTGTGTGTGTGTGTGTGTGTGTGTGTGTGTTTGTGTGTATGTGTGTATATGTGTGTATAAATGTGTGTATATGTGTATGTGTGTATATGTACATATATATGAAAGATCATATATATGTATATACACACACACACACACACACACACACATATATATATATATATATATATATAGTTTAGAAAGAGTCCAAGATGAACAACTCTAGAAATATTATTGCTATACTTTATTAAAGATATATTGGAAAGAAAAATAAAAAGGAATATTCTCTCTATCCTGGCAACCTTCACAGCAAATATTAGTTGTACTGGAAGTCTAGATTCTTAGTTGCCAAGAAACTTCAGCCAGACTTCAGGGTGAGGGGCTCCTTTTCCTTCCCCATGTCCCCAGAATCTTTTTTGTCTTTCTGTCCTGCCTCAGGCTGGGCTGTGTGATTTGAGCAGCCCACATTGCTCCTCTATGGTCTAGAAGATTTTCCCAGTATCCACGGATCTCTCAAGCCCTTGATGGAGAACTGGTCACCAAAGTGGGCGGGCTGTGTATGCTAAGCCATACTGGAGTCTGTGGTTTCCAGGAACACACACCTGCAGCTGACGCAGTTCTCCAAAGCACACTCTACATTAGCCTTCAGTGAGCACAGCTAGCTGATGGGCCATGAGGGTCCATTCTCCAGAGGATGAGGCTAGAAGATCCCGACAGGGTATGCAGTCCCTGATCTGTGATTCCCCATACTATATTGTCTGGAGACAGAGAGACCCGGGGCTTTGAGTAGGCCTGATGGGGCCAGACCAATTCCTTCCTTGGTCTATCTTCTTATAAGGGGACTCTGCATTGACGTCCTTATCCCAGCAGCTCCAGGAGTCTGAGGGAGATGAAATACTTCAGATACTGATGTGGGAAGCTAGTTAGAACCTCGTTTTAGTAACGTAACTAGTTGGTGTGGGGAAGGGAGAGGGGAGTATTTGAGGAATGGCTATGTGAATCTGGGTGATCTACCAGCGAGCATTACAGCCTTACAAACAGGCAGAAGGTCCTAGCAGGAGCAGAGGCTGGATATGGTTCAACGTAGATGTAAGGAGCAGCGGAAGCTCTGGGATGAAAGAAACCATCATAAACAACACTGGGTCAGGCAAGGGGACAGTTGGGCAGAGCCAAGTATAAAGGTCTGTGGGAGCTGGGCTTTTGGGGGATGCAATTAGGAAGGCATCCTGGGCTGTCACCTTGGGGGACCTTCCACCTGTGTTCCCTCAGTCAGCAGGTAGTCACATGCCAGCAGTGTCCCTTGCTGCACCCTGAGAGCTGACAGCCATTCAGAGCATCAGAAGACACAGTGGGCAGCCGGGTCTCCTTTCCCTAGAGAATATATTCTTCTTTCTGTGTTTCCATTAGCCTGCTCTTTGCTACTCAAACAAACTCCCTGTGGCCGGGCAGTTTATAAAGAACAGGAATGCTTTCTCTCTGTGTTTCAGAGGCTGGGAGGGCCAAGTCCCCTGTTGCCTGTGCAGTGTCAGCCAAGGTCACCACATTCTCACATGGGCCAAACTCTCTCTCTCTTCAAGATCCTTGACTACTGGCATAGATCTGTTGATGAGAATGAGGTTCTCATAACAAGACTTCTATGGCTCAACATTCTGTATTGGGGTTAAGCTTTTCAGTGCGAATGCTGAGGGACAATTTCAAGATGTGGCATTTAGGAAGTGTGGAAGCTCCTAATAGAGGTGCAGCTGCAGACGGGTCCCCTGGGGTCTTTGAGCTGTGGGCAGAGGGGCCCTAGAAAGCTGTGTGTGGAGCCTTCCTGCAGCCTGGTACCCCTTTTGTGTCTTGGCATCTCTGTCTCCCAAAGCCCAGGTCTGCACTTGTGAGGGTCTGCAGTTGGCCTTCACTGAGTTGGGAGAGCCACATGTGAACATTTCAGGTTTGAGAGTCTGTACACACAGCCGTTATTATTTTGTATATAAGCACGTCTGTGATTAAGCTATCCAAAGAACAGTAGCCTTCTGACCACGCTAGGCAAAGAGGAGCATCCAAATGAAGCAGAAGAGAGAAGGCAGGAAAGGTGTGGATAAAAGCAAGAACCTCGACAAAGATTGAGGTTGACTGGCCTGAATTTGGTAAGTAGATGGAAAGCAGGGAGGAGGCGAGGGAGGAGAGGCAGAAGGCTCAGACCATCGCATAGGAAGAGAGGATGGGTCTGCCCGGCTTACAGAAAACAAGCAGGTTAAAGAGAACACTGCAGACGACTGTCTGCAAATGTGTAAGACGACTTCGGAAAGGACAGGACATAGAATAGAAAGGCATAAACAACGCTCACTCAAGAAGTAGTCAAGTTGAAGTAAGACAAGAAGCATCAGAACTGATGAGCACAGGGCCTCCTCACAAGAAATCCCCAGGCCAGGATTTCTCTGGTGAATCACTGAACCTTCAGAGAATTGGAACCAATTGTCCTCAAACCCTTGGGATCCTTGGCATGTTGAAACCACTTCTTACCTTGCTCTGTGTTAATAAAAGAAAAAGATGTGTTAAGTAGTATTTATTAGATTCGGCTTACACACTGTGGTCTGGGTAGTCCAACAATGGCTGTCTTCACACAGAAGAGGCTAAAGAGAGCCCTCTAACTGCTTACTCCACAAGGCAGGGTACCTCAGAAGTCCCAATCAGCTGCTGGAAGCCTGGAGAATTATGGAGAGCCACTAGTCTTCAGTCAATATCGGAGGGCCAAGAAAGATGGTCCTGATGTCATCAAAATGGGCCAGAAGCAGTGGATGGCAATGGTGGCAACAAGAGCAGTAGCTATCAACTAAGTAGCAGATTCAAAAAACAAAAAAACAAATTTTTCCTCATCCTTTCTGCTATCTGGATCACCAATGAAAGATGTTCCCACATTCAGAGTGGGCCTTCCCATTTAGATTAACATAATCAGGAGTCTTCTCTCAGGCATAGCCAGAGGATAACCTAGGCTAGATAATCTCACATGGGTGTACCTGGAGGCTGACAGTATTAGCCAGCACATCTGTGAATCTGGTATCATCCTGAGAGTCAAAGAATCAGCAAAGACATTTAAAGAAAGATTGTAGGCCTTAGACATCTGAACACAGAGGCACTCGCTGCTAAAGGAAGCCACATTCATTTAGAGGGACCAGGCACCATGTCTACACGTGGAGTTCCTCTTAGGAATGCAAGGTTGGCTCAAGACGTAACAGCCAGCCACTGTCATGTGGTCTTACACAGTGGTGTCAGTGCATGCAGAGGACTAGCTTTTCAGTGAAACCTTGAAACTTTCACAATGAAGATGCAGGACTTCCTAAGGAGGTCATCTTCAGCGTGGCAAGGCCATCTCTCAAACACCTGCACCCCCTCCCTTGCGCCATGCCGGATGGAGGGAGATAAGATGCTGTACTTCCTGTTTCACCTCAGAAAAAAGACAGGGTACTCCACGAAATACGAATAGGAGGCTGTGACTGGACCAATTAGGCAGGAAGTGGGTGAGGAGGAGGAGGATGAAGAAAGGAAGGATGAAGGCAACATCTCAACTGGAGAATAGACAAAGTAAAATCCTTGTTCACAGATGGCCTGTGATAAGAAAAAGCTGAACCCATGCATGCTGCGCACACACACACACACACACACACACACACACAGAGAGAGAGAGAGAGAGAGAGACAGACAGACAGACAAAGAGAGACAAAGAGAGAAAGACAGACAAAGAGAGAGACAGACAGATAAAGAGAGAGAAAGACAGACTGACAGTAGAGTTGAACAGTACTCAGTAAGAGTTTGGGGCACAAATTTGATAGATGAAAGTGTGCTGTGTTTGCTGCAATAGTACCAAATGGTAAAATTCTGACCAGGAAACCCAGAGCTCATTAATTAACGGCTTGGGGGATGGCTCTGTTAAGAACGTGGTCACCATAGTAGGGTAAGGGCCTACATTTGGTCCCCACCATCCACATTTTAAAAAGTAGGTGTGATAGCATGTATTTGTGGCTCCGGTATTGGGCAGGCAGAGACAGGAGAACCTCTGGAGCTCCCTGGGCACCCAGTCTAGCCTACTAGACAGGTTCTAGATCTCTCTGAGAGAACTTGTCTCAAAAAACAGGATGGATAGCTCCTGAAGCGTGACACCTGAGGGTATCGCCTCTGTGTGAGCATGCATAGACACAGCTTAAAACGAATTAAGCCCTGTGCATAGTAGTATCAAGAATAGGACACCCAGCAATAACTATGACAAGCCGATGAATAGTGGCATATACCTGTGACACCAGCATGGAGAAGAGAGGCTTGAGGCTTAGGGATTTACGGCCAGTCTTGGCTACAAAAGATCTAGCCTCCAAAAAAGAAAATTAGAAATACAGTAACAAATAAATAATCGGTTTACCATAAAGCAGTCTTGCATACCAAAACCTATGAAATACTTGAGACTGAGGTTGTCTCGGGAGCTCCATCCCTCTCAGGTTAGGTTCTCTGTTATTTTGTGTGTTTCTGTCAAATTTCACAATAGCTTCATCCTTGGGGGTCTCTGCTCTCTGTATAGCCTCTGTATTCCATCCCACCTAAACGGACCGTCTCCTTCACTCAGCATCCCCTGCACAGAGCCCATCTCCTGGGTCTGACATTGCTCTGCGGGTGTTTTCCAATCCACCTAAGATCTCTGTGCTACCTGATGGGAGCTGGATTCTAAGCACTATGGTCACAAGCAAGGCCAATGAACCTGCAGGGGGCCCCAGCCGGGAATGTGGGGATCCTGCTGCTCTGGTGTTGCAGTGAAGCTTGCCCGTCCTTGATGTTTAATGTGCCCAGGACACACTGCGCTGGTTCTGCTGCTCCGTCTTCACGTTTTAATCAGTGTGTGGGAATAATCACCATGTACAAGAAGACATAGCTTTGAAAAGTCTTTGAGGAAATTCTCTCCAGGAAACCCAGAGCTGATGGGCCCAGCATGTGGTGACAGCCTGCATGCTCTGATTATGGCCATCAGTGGGGGACACTCTGACACTTCCTGGAGAAGCAGACAGGAGGCCTGCAGGATGCCACAGAGCTGCAAGCCACTCCTCACCGGAGTCAAGGCAATCTGCCAATGCTGCGTTTGATGGTGTCCACGGAGTGCTCAGTGTTCTGCTGAGAGGGAGGGAAACAGGTGAACTACCCTGAAGGGGCAGGGTTGTGTCCCCTGCTTTCTATTGTGTTCCTGTCCACAGCCACATCAGCCTGGGCAGGTGGCCTGCGAGGTGCCCAGCTCTGCAGCTCCTGACTCTCGGAATGGGATATAGATGTGGAACCCCACACCCTAGCTACACCCAACCTGGGCAACAAGGATCCTTATACAGTTAAATCCTAGCCATAGCCATTGTGGACGTGACCTGACTCCCAGTTCCCTCCAGCTCCCAAGAGGTCTTACATGACCCATTTTCATACCAAAATTCCACCCAGGAAAACCCTGCCAGTGTTTTGGAGGGGCTCTGGGTTACGAACTGGGAAACTGAGGCCCACACAGGGTAGAGTTGGCTCAAAGCACGCAGTTGGGGAATAAGGCCAGGTAGACTGTCTGTTTCCCCCATAGAAACATCTGAGCTGACCTCGGCCTGAGATATTGGGGTACAGAAAGCAGAGTGAGGTGTCAGGGTACGCGAGAGGTTCAGGAAACAGAGCCTGCACTGTGACATGCGTCATGATGAAGAAATGACAGACGGAGACTGAAGCACCAGTGAGGAGCTTCCTGGAGGAGGTGGCACCCATACCCGGTCTCATAAGGAAGAGGTTACCTCTGTGGGCAGTGCCTCCAGCCAAGGTGGCAACACTGGATAGTTGGCCCAGGGCAAGCCTGACAAGCCTGAGACCCTGTGCCTGGAGAACATTACCTTCCAGACTCAGAGTGAGGCAAGACAGGTGTCCTGCTTTACCAGCTCCTCCACCTACCTACGCAATACATTGTCCCCAGTGTCATAGAATATCATTGGCTTTGGGCCAGTGGAACATTTTGCTATGGTCACAAGATCCAGGGATCTTGGGGAATCATTTCATGGAGGGGGGTTCAGCTCCACCCCCCCAGCCCTACAGGAAGCTGAGTCTAGGGGAGGACACTAGATCACTGACCTCAATGTGTTCCATCCTCATTAATATACCAGATCCCATATTCCAGATTATAGGGTGGCAAAACGGAATGGCTCCCTGGAGGAGAAGGCAACCTCTTTCTTAGGCTTACATCCCCACTGTGCTCTGGGTCATGCTGTGAGATTAGTGTTACACCTAGGATGGGGTGTCCCCCAGGCCTGTAAGCAGGAAGTCACTGTACAGGTCACTCAGTGACCTGCTTTCCACAGCTGAGCTCACCCTCACCCCCCTGACCCCCGGCCGGCTCAAGGCTCAGCATGACCCTTCTTTGAACCGTATTGCTGTCTTTGATGGCAGCTGAGGTTTCAGACTGAATTAAACCATTTGCTGAAGAGCGGATGAAAGTCAGGCAGCCTTTCATTTTGATATTCCAATCACTTTGATCATGTGATATCTCTGAGTGGAGGATGGGGGCATGTGCCTGTCCCTTCTTCTCCTGTGATTGATGTAGGTCTCGGATGTTTCCAGTCACCTCTGAGATGGACCTGGCTTTGTGCTTCTGGATTCTAGTTCTCCTTGGGGATGAGCATTGTTTCAGCAGTGTCCCCAAATGCTGGCTCTGGTGTTGACTGTCTTCTAAGTGCTAAGGGAGAATGACCTTCAACACACAATTCCTCCAAGGCTCCACCATACCAAGAACCTCTGTGGAGTACTCCAGAGGGGTTGAAAGTGACTCCAAGATCTTGAGCTGAACTTGTCCCTAAACACATTTGGGGTCTGATTCTGGCATAAATTTAATAATTTTTGTGGGGTGGGAGCAGATTGCTTGGAAGAACACCAGATACGTTTATCATCTCTAGGTGGACCATAATCGGGTCACAGATCAAGAAGTCCATAAGCATCTCTTCCTCTAGAGGCATTTTCTTCCCTGATCTAATGCTGTCCAGCCTTTTAGCATGCAATGCCTAGGCTGGACTGTTTAGCTCAGGTTAGACAGCTGCACAGCTGACATCATAGCTGGAGGTGAGGAATACTGATCAAGACACCTTCCATGTTCGTGGTCTACCTATCTGAGTAGCAGGACAAAGGGTCAGCCTGTCTCCCAGGCCTCTATTTCTGTGCATGCAACATGAGACAGGGTTAAGGTCTTCTTTTTAAATACATCTGTACTGAGCGTGCACTGGAGATTTTTCCATGCCATTATTCCCTAGACATTACGGAGTAACAACTAGTTACATGGTGTTTACTTTGTGTTAGGTATTATAAGTAATCCACGAGTGATTGAAAGCTTAGCAGTGGATGTGCATAGATCTTTCTGCCAACATTTACACTTTTTCATGTAAAGATTTTGATCATCTGGGGATTTAGGAGTGTTTGAGGGTACTGAGGAACAACCGGGTCTCCTTTAAATGGTGCAGGGATTAACATAGTAAGATGTCTCCAAGCACACCATCCTCTGGGACTTGGTTTCCCTCCTTTGTGATACAGTTTCTGGGGGACCATGAACAAACATCTACTCATCCAGATTTGGAGAACTGGCCACAGGGTACTGATGAAGTCCAACTTGGTGTATCCCTGAACCTCACCCCAACATAGGTAATAGCTCACAGAATTGGGGAAAAAATGTAGGTCATTGTACAAATTCAGTCAACTAGACAGGTTGTGGAGGTTCTCTTCAGGCAACTTGACTTGTCTAGAAGTGTCTCTTAGTCTTTATTGCTTTTATAGTGCTTGAGGAGTAAGCCTGGGATCATGAATCTGATCTGTTTTAGGGAGTTCCTAAAGCTTTTGAGTTGTTTGCTTCCTGAGTGGGAGGCTCCCCTGCACAATGGCATGTTTCACCTCCCTTTAGATCATCCTGATTTCAACAAGCTTTCCAGCATCATGGGAAGACTTACCTGGGAGGATACCGCTTCATCAGAGCTGCGTTCCCACAGCAGATAGTCTTTATGGGGCAACATCTACACCATTACTCAGGTTCACAAATACATCTGTGCAGTTTTTAAAAAGACTGTGCTACCACATAAAACTACAGATCTAAATAAGTGATTATCCTGCAAAAACATTGCTAAGACATACAACAGGCATGCGTGTGTATGTGCTATGATGTTGATCTCTGACCTTCTAACAGTCTCTGCTTGTCTTCTTCCCTGGACTGCACAACTGAACTCAAGCAGGCCCTCTCTTTCTGGTGTCACCACGTGTCCTCTGTGAGAGCCATTCACATCTTGTGTGGCAGCATTTCCAAGTCTTTTCCGATGCACAGTGTTATCCTGTGACTACACTGCTGCTCTGTTTGTCTACTCTGCATAGGTTGTCCTGAATTCTAAGTCATTGTGAGCAAAGCTGCAATAAACACGAGTGTGCATCTTTTATGGTAACCGTGTGTGTATCTCTTCCTGTAGGAGTATCTATAAGTGGTGGGCTGAGTCAGCGCTTATCAAAACCGCCAAGGGTTTCTCAAAGCAGGTGCACTGTTCAGTGTGCCACCTGCAGGCATGGGCCTGCCATTTGCTCTGAGTTCTTGCCAACACTTGCCATTCTCAGTCTTTAATTTTAGCCACCCTCTTGGAAGTACATGGAATTTCCTGGTGGTGATAACTTGACTCTCTCTATTAAATTTCACTATGTTCAGTGGTAACACTAAAAATCATCTGGTGCCCTATTGAAGAGTTAAATGGCTAACACCACAGACTGTCTACCTGTCCCCTGTCCATTGCTGGCTCCTAGTCTTTTGTACAGACCATCTACCTGCCCTCCCCTTTGCTGGTTCTTGGTGCTTTGTTAGGTGTATCATAGGAGGCCCTCCTCTTTCTGTGTTGGAGTCCACTGTCTGAACCCTAATTTGATGGGTGTCTGGTCTTGCCTTTTGCCTAATAGGGCACTTTAGTAAAGAGAATCTTGTCTGAAGCATCAAGCTCTGGCTTCACAGCCAATGTCCTTGTTCTGTGGAGTGAACACCACCTAACCCTGTGTGGAGAGGGATGGCCTTGCCAGCTCTTCAGGCCCTGTGCCTCGGTTCCACACTCTGTCCCTGTTCATCTCTGATCCTTATCCTCTCTGGTATCTGACAGAGCTCGAGTTTCACCTCTCTGACACTGGAAACCTGACAGATCCGGTGTCACTTGTTGGAAAGTTCCAGCGTTTTTCTTGAGATGATGATTTTGTGTAACGTTCCAAAACACCCTTTTTTAAAGGCGGAATAGAGGAAATGGGGGCCTCATCTCTGATTATATTATGTCTAATTAGCTAATCATCTCATACTGTCTAATCAGCAGCAAGCGGAGGCTGCCATCATTCACAGATTACCATGTGTACTTGTGTCCCTCCCCACCCTCCAGGAATGCTAACAGATCCATTTCTGCTTCCCTTTTCCATTCCTGCCTCTGTAAACATCCGGGATGGAGTTGGCAATGTCGGAGTGGCAGGTCCTTCCCCTTTCACATCACCCTCCTGTGCCCAGTCCATGAGAACTAGGGGGTGGGTGCCACAGGGCATGTGTACACAGCCTGCCTTGGAAAGGCCTTACTTAGCCTTTTTGCTTCTCTGTGTGTTCATGGGAGCGGATGTGGGGACCAGAGTGATTGAGGCCCGCAGTGTGCCTATCTGTGGGGGGGTGGGGGGGGGCTTTCCCTCTAGAAAGGAGCTTGGCCTTGCTTCTTTCTTTCTCCTATGAGAAATGCAGCTGTGTAGTGAGCCCTGGTCCCCATCCTGCCTGCATCCGAGAAAGATGCTGAACTTTAAAAGACAAGCCGTAGGCCACCTAACGCGTTCCCTTGAGACTGGGTGGGACCAGTGCATTTAGATTTAATTACAGGCTTTCTGTACAGAAGTTTTAGGTCTATAGAAAGAGAGGGCAGAAAGCACGGGAGGTCTCCCAGCCCCATCCACGTTCCCTTGCACTGGCAAGATCAGTTACTTGGAGATTATAAACCCTTGCTGAAAGCATTGCTTGTCTGTTTTCCTGTGATGTGATGTGATGGGATCTGGGCTTTGCCGTAGGTCACCATTAGAGCATCACAAGGCACAGCTCCTCAGCCCTAACACTGTGCCATCCCTGAGGATAGCAACGGGATTGAGTCCCTCGCTACCTTGATGAGAAACTGAACGGGAGCTGCCTGTGCTCCACCAACACTGTATGGAGATACTCCCCAGGTCCTCATAAGATGGAGGCTTCTTCAAGTGGCCTGGCCCGGACCTGCCCCGCCACCAGATGGCTAACGTCTGGGATCTTCATGAAAGGAAGTAGGAAAAGCTGAGGACCCAGCAGCCAGCAGTCAGTCAAAGGTTCTCATCTTGTAGACTGTTTACTGGAAACTGGATTCTGTGTGGCAAAGTTGAGTAGGTTACCAGGGAAGCTGTTTGTACCGGGTCCCTACTGTGTAGCAGAGGGACAACCGCTGGCCCTTGTGCTGCTGCTGCTGCTGCATGCCGATAGTTGGCAAGGGCATCTGGTGTCACAGAGGATATCTGCTAAGAGCCAGTCCCACATCTGCCCAGCCTAGTCACCACCGTCTAATTGCATGATTATCCACCTGTCTTGTCCAGCTACCTGCGAGCTGGTGCGTGCCGTAATAGGAGGAGCCACGGCCAGCCCTGGGAAGCAAGCTGGGAAGAGGAGAGGAAAGATTGGAAAACTTCTAATAGAATTACATTTCCTGAAATAGTGTGACTGTGAGCTTGATGTATTTGCAGCCTTATGGGTTCTGACACGGGAATTGCATACTGGGTGTTTGGCGTCTTCCATGTCAGCGCTCCCCGGCTTCTGCGCCTGCTCTCTCCCGTTGATGTTTATTTATCCTGTGGGCTCTGCTTGAATATTGATGCTCCCCGGTGCTCCACACTGCATTATACCTACTGCCCGCTTAATTCAATTCCTCCTCCATTCTGACTCCTGACAAGAGCCATTGGCTTCCCACCGCCGAGGCTACAGAGTTCTGCCTGTACATGCTGGGGTCTTTAGTAGAGCAGGCCCCAGCGCAGGGATCGAGGCTGAGCTCATGAGCTGGGCACCTGCTGCTGCTGATCCACTTTGTCTTTGGAGATGGAAAAGGAAAACCAAGTCATCCAAACAGGCAGGGACCTGGTCTTAATATCTGTGCTCCCCCTGTCCAAAGATCTAAATCTTAGCTCCTCCCCACATGCTGTGGTCAGGAAGCAGGGTCTTTGATGAACCAGGAAACAGAGCCTTACCACATGGCCAATCTGGTGATGCCCTGACCTTGGCCTCCAGACTCTGAGATTGTGGAAAATCTGTGTTGTTTGCAAGGTGCCCGGCAGGTGACATTATCTCCTGACAGATAGATAGACTAAGCTGCCGCCTCCTCTCCAGAGTCTTAGGAAGGAAGATGGCAGCTGTAAGCTAGAACAGCGTGTGGACTTCCATCTCTTAGAAAACATGGGAATCCACCCAGGGTACTGGTGTGCCCCTACTTCCCAGCATTCCTTCCTTGGAAGCCCATATAGCACTGGACTTCAAAACGTAGAACCTCCCTTCTGCATCTGTCTGTAAGTTGATCTTCATATCCTGCGTTTGTGGCAGGGAATGGGCCTGGTGTCCCTGCCCCATGTGTCTCAATCGTTTTGGTGGCATTCAGTTCCTAGTGAGCCATCCCACGTGGCCAGGGAGATCGCAGGCAGATTGTACCCTGCCTTTGGGTTTTTCGGATAGGTTTGTAGGCTCCTTACTCTTTCTTTCTCCCAAAAGGATTTCTGTATCCCTAAACAGGATGTCTTGTATAGCTCAGAGACAAGTCTTGTGGTGCCTATGGCATAGAGCCAGTGTGGCAAGCAGGGTATCTGCCAGATGCTGCCTCTTCCACATCTCCTGTTTTATATACCCAGAGAGCCCGCTGGTCACCTTGAAGGCTGTTGCAAAGCCGAGCTGCTGATCCAACGTCTCACATATTCCAGAGCCAGGCAACCTCTGATTAGTTACTTAGCCCCTCCATGTGTCCCTAGTCTGAGCTGCTGCCGACCTCAGATTACAAGCAGCCTGCCCAGGTCTGCTTCCCAGACCTGGGGAAGCCCATCCTATAAACTTGGGAGGGGTGGACCATGATAAGAGGCAGGAGGTGTGGACCCTGGGATTGATGTGTCATCTAGAGCTGCTTAAGGTGGCTGAATGTCACCCACGTGACTGCTCTGGGCTGCTAACGTGCTCTGCCCTAGCTCTGCCCACCCGTAATCTTGTAATTGGCCACTAATCACTGTGTGCGTTTGCTGGTCTGCCATCCTTAATAGTGGCTTTTATGGAAAATAAGTGTGGTGTTAGTTATAGCTCCTTTATCCGGGGCAGTTTTCCTCTGAAGAGGTTATTATGATTCAGTTTACACAGAAGATGTGGAATGTTCTTTCGATAAAGGTTCTTGCTGGAGAGACGCTTCAAATGCAGACCCCTTAAAAGGCTGAGGCAGGCAGGTTTTGGAGCACTCGATCTAGGCACCCAAATTAGTTTGCTCGTCAGAGCCTGAAGCTCGTGTGCTGTGAGCTCATACTCGTGGGAGGCTCTGCACTGGGTCAGCCTCGTGCTGCAGCAGTCCCAAGATGAGGCCACAGCTCAGTGATAGGAGGCTGTCTGTGGATGGGGCTCAGAGGGTAACCAGTATGGCCCGATTAGAGTGGAGGCCCAGGTCAAGTGCCCAGCAGCATTGGGAGGATTTAGGACCCATTTGTACTGCCCTGGCGATTCTGCTGTTTCATCAGTTAATGGAAAAATCTGTGGGTCCAGGCATTTTGTCATGGCCCTGATGGCCATGAAGTGCCTCCCCAGTTGTATGAGGGTGATTTTCCATCATGGAGACCATTATGAACCAGGACTTCTCTGCAGCTGGCTTTATGCGCCCCTGGCGACTCCACTCAGGATAATAAATAAGGCAGGGAAACACCATTTCCAAAGGCCAGGACAGGTGGTGCTAACTTATCTGTTTGAATGAAAATCTTAAGCTTTGTTAAGTCAAACTGTCATTGCTCATTACCAATAAATTAGGAGGCCAGGGGGACCATTGCACACAGGTATTTATCAGAAAACACTGGCGAATTGCCCGTATTCCAGAGACATGTAAGCCTAGAGGAGCAGAACACACCGATTAAATCGTACCTCTGACGTTCTAGTAGCACAGAAGATGGGAAGACTCCTCCTTTAGCCAGGCTCCCAAGCAACAACCTAGGAGAAGTAGGTCCTGAGTCCTGGTGCCATTTAGGACCATGTAGAGCGTGAACTTCTGTTCTCTGATGAGCATTTCCAACTCCTTACCTAGTGTTTCTGTTTATCTGCAAGATGTGGCTGTGCAGCTTTGGACCTGGAGTGTCCTTCACTCTGGTTAGTGGGGTTTGTGGTTCACCCTGTCTTTACCCATAACGGAGTTGCCTCAAGACACCAGTGTCTGAAAGGTGCTATTTGGCAGAGGAATCTCCAAAATGCCAGCAAACCTTCACTTAACTCACTCACCAGCAGCTGGGCTGCTCTTGGCAATACCTTGGCCTCTGAGACCTGTGAAAACTTCAGGCAGCCCTCCCCAACCTGAACAGACAGGACACTGCTTGCATCCTATACATAGTGTCCCCATGCCATCTTGGTAGTGGTTCCACCCAGCACACAGAGCATCATTAGCTCAGCTGCCTAACCTAGTCCCAGATATACAAGGGCAGTAAGAGGGTGCTTGCTCCCATGACCTAAGTTATATCTGGTGAAGGGCTGTGAGGAAGATCACTTGCATTCTGATCCCAAGTCTTGTACTTAGAGCTCCATGCCTTTGAAGTAATCCCTACACCTTCTCAGGTCTCACTTCTCTCTTTGATCAAGCAGAGAGTATACAGAAACTAAGGTCAAAGGGTAGCATTAGTGAGGCAAGGTCAGGAAGCAGCTGATACTATCACCTGGTGTTTCCTAAGATCAGCCAACATGCACAGGTTCCCTTTAAACCTTGACTAACACCTCTGCTAAAACCTTCTCTGGATTCCTGGATGTTCGTCCTGTCTGAGGAAGACAGCTTATGGGAAATTGTCCTACTTTATACATATTTGCTCCCTGCTGCAATAGTGTCTACTTGAATTATCTTAACAATGGGCATCCAATGTTGAATATCAAGGCAGAAGGGAAAATAGGGTGTAGAGGAGAAAATGGAAATAATTTTTATCACCCCCAAAGAGATGGCTGTTGATTGTTAAAGTGTTACAAGCACTACTTGAACTTATCATGGAAAACAAAGAGAAGATGGAAGAGCCTGCCAAGTGTCAGACATTTCCCTAGGCCTGGTCTGCAGAATGTGGTATTTTAGCTGGGTATAGAATGGCTGATTGTCTTGCAGAGCTGGGAAAATGGTGCTTTCCTCTCACAGCTACTCCATGGTTACTCATCCTGGTATGGTATGACGTTTCGGGTATTCCCAAGTCCCACAGAACTTTTGCACCATTCTTCTAAATGATCCGACTCAGTGGTACCACTGGGTGGCCTCTTTGGGAATTGAAGTTATAATTCAACTAATGGGTTTTCGCCTGATATCTCTGCTTTCTTTCCCCTGTAATCGCCATTCTTGAAAGTCCTACAGGGACGTTGTCAGTGGGCACAAGCCTCAACACTAAGTGATTAATTGCAATGTGGGCCAGAGTGCTCAGGGCCCATAGTTCATCCTCGGCTCAGAACCAAGGTTGCCAAGTCCTGGCATGTCTGTAAGGTGTTACCAGTTGGTCATTCCACAACTCACATCATGCTGAGACTGATATCATCTGCAGAAGAAGTTCCAGGAAAAACCACAGGGTTCTTCTCTTTTCCCTCATGTCCGGCCCCTCACTTTCCCTGCTAATACAAGGAACATCCCCACCAATACCCATGGATTTGGGGAGCCCTCTTTGAAAGGCTCAGATCCTGCTGGAGTCAGCTCGTCTATCCTCATGCTCAGTTCCTAGCTGTCTCTCTTATTTTTTGATGAGAGAAACTTAAGAAGATGCCCAGCCAGGAGACTCCGGATGCACTGCCCTTGCAGCAGGGAGAACTGCACTCTTACAAGCGGAACATGCCCATTACTACTGGACTGAGAAGACGTTACATTCTGGAGGTGGACTTCTGTCCTGTGTTTGTAAGTGTGTGACTGAGTGTGAGTATGTGTATGTATGCATGTGTGTATGTGTAAAGTGTGTGTGCACAGCTGTTTGCATGTGAACGGATGTGAGAGTGTGCACAGGTATGAATGCATACATGTATGTACATGCAGGGTTATATGTATGTATACATATGTATCTGATGATTCCTTTAGGGCATTAGCGATTGGACTATGCTGGCCCTGTATTCTGAGGGTGGACCCATAGCTCTCCCTACTAGGGTGGGAGAAAGCATCTCTACCCCTCATCAAGCTGCCCACATGGATCTCACATGGACTCAGGTTTTCTCCTCCCTTACTCCTTGATCTTTACCCCAACTGAGCCATGTCATCTGGGGCAGAACTGCAAGGGCACCATCCATTGTACAGACATAGGTGTTGTCTGTTCCTGGACCCAAGTAGCATGTGGGGCTCTCAGGGCAGGAAGAGGGAAGGACATCTTCCCCACAGTGTGACTCGGCATGCTTTCTAGGCCCTCAGGTGGCAGAATTCTCGGCTGCCTCACTCCTCCTTGAGATCCTCCCTGCTACAGGTCAATGGGTGACATTGCCGAGTTTGCAAAACATGCTTCTGTCTGGGTATTGACTCTGAGCTAATCAATATCAGCATGAGTAGATGCTCCATTTCGGCCTTAATTACTGTACTGCAGGAGTGACAGGACACACTGCCAAAGGGCCTAACAAGGGAGAATCCAAGGAACTCGGGAGAATGCATAGCTTCAGGAGGATGGCCCTGTGCATTTCTGATCCCTGTATGGTCAGGCTCAGTTGGCTGATTCATGCCCTCCAAGCTTGACTGCAGAGATCCAAGACAAGGGCTTAAGTATCAGATTTCAAAACTCCCTCTGCATTTCATCTGGGGCTTAGCAGTGAGTGGTACTGGGTGGGAAGGAGAATCAGGCATCCAGCTACTCATGTTACCTCCTAGCTGCTGAGCAACAGAATTGAATTGCATGATTCACCTAACATTCTTACTTTGACTCAGCTCTCTGTGTCTTGTCCTTCACCCACCCCAGTTCAGTGGAGCCATGGATAGAGCCAGGCCCCTTGTTTTTGACAAATCCTCCCTGTTGGTAGCAATGCAGTGGAAAGGCACTTCTTGCCTGCTCAACAAATCTGCATGGGCTTGGTTGGGTGCACATGTTCTGGTATGGATGGGCCAGCCTGGTGGTCAATATTTCACTAAGACACTTCCCACAGTCCTTTGGCATCTGCAACATCCCATACCATGGTACAGTGAGGGTCTGAGCTGCACAACCACCTGGGGAGACAGTCTCATTAAATGTTCTGATGCCCTGTGTCCTGGCAAAACATACCGTTGGCAGGTAAATACATCTGCCCCCTACTTCCTACAGGAATGTCAGTGCATCCAACA
Source organism: Rattus rattus (assembly GCF_011064425.1). NCBI lineage: Eukaryota > Metazoa > Chordata > Mammalia > Rodentia > Muridae > Rattus > Rattus rattus. The sequence continues at coordinate 257,020,764 of NC_046154.1, forward strand.
ATTTCATGTCCTGCTTTGGGGTGAGGAGCAGGACTATGCTGTTCATCCAGTGACAAATTCTGTCATTCCATGATCCTGGTATGCCTCCCTTATCCCAGTGTGTTTGTGGGGATTATTGGAGATGCTGAGTTGGTGGCAGGAGGGAAGGGGCCAGAGAACATCTAAGAAGGGCAGATGAGCAAAATAATCATGGAATTGTAAATGTTCTGGCAAATACTGGATTTCTCTGTGCAATGGACCCAGGCAGGAGGGTAGGGGAATTTAAGCAGCAAAGGGCACAGGCTCAGCCCTACTTCATAGAATAGATCTTTTAGTGCTGGCCAAGGCCTCACAACCACATGTTAGCAGCCATGTTGGGAGGGGCTGAAGAACCAGGAGTGTGCTAGGCCTGTAGTCCTGGGAATCCTCAGAATTGAAAGAGTCTTGAGATGTTGGTGGGCGGTTGCAGGGCTGGCTGAGAAGAGAAGGTTTAAGAGTCTTGTCTATATAAAGAGGCTTTCCCACCCCAGGAGGAAAACTCCAATGCTCATTTGATGAGTCTGGAGATAAGTGTCTCACTGGGCAAGTAATCCCACACAGCAGAGGCAAAAGGAAAAGTAAACCACACAACACCAGGTACACCCTTTCAAGTCGTAATGACTCTAGGATAGAAACCTAGACAAATGAACACAGGGCTCTCCTCTACGATCTTCTGGAACACATGATGGACGGACCACCTTCTGAAGAAAGTTTGCTGCTTTCCCCACACTGTCCATACCACTTAAAGGACCACTGACTCCAGCATTCTCTAACTATTTTTACAGTGTACTGGTGATCAACTAGTCTATGTGCCAGGAACTCTTGGGTCCTTGTCCAGCTTTTTCCTTTCTCTCTGTCAGCCCTAGGCAGGCCTCCTGAGCCTCAGTTCCTCGTCTTTTAAAGGACAGGTATCTCTAGGATTCACAGAAGCCTTCTGAGGCTGCCTACAGAGTTTCTCCGGTACCTGCTGTAGCCATGGCGGATATGGATGGTAGTGATGGTCCGGCTGCTCCGTAGGAGGATGGATATACTGTTTGACACTGAAACTCTCCCTGTTTACCATAAGGTCCCAGGTCCTGCTGGACTCCTGCTCCTAATAGAGGCAACACTACATACAATAGCTGCACACACTACACCAACATAGGCAGGAGATCACTTGTCCCACTGCCAAGGGCAATGCCAGATATACTGAATTCTGAAAACAGTGGCCACAGGTGATGACTGGAAGGCGAGAGAAAGCCACAGGCTACCATATGATAGGGAGGGGGCTCTGAAGGACCTACTAGAAGAGGAAAGTAGGAATCAGGTCCAGAGCATGGGGTAAAATGGGATCTAGGAAGACGAGGGTCTGCACAGCACAAGGCCAGCCAACAGGCATCTTCTAGAACCACTGGCAGTGGGTTAGTCCTGCAGGGAGTCTGACTGCTCTGGCACATGAGGAAGGAGCTCTCACTTGGGGAGGTCAGCATAGTGAGGAGAAGGCAGTTCCCCTGGACTCCTGAGAAGTGTCACAATGGAGTGCTCACCGGGCCACAATGTTGTGCTCCAAACCATAGTCAAGCTCTTGTGAAAGGGTAGCTGGGAACAAGTGTGTGGAAACAGGACACAGGAGCTCTAGGTCACAATGACACTCCATTTTTCAGAACTAATTGCCCAGAGTGACAAGAAGATATCAGCTGCTGGTCTCAGCTACTGCTCAAAATACCATATCCCAGCATGTTTCCTCCAGCTTAGAGGTGCTCAAGAGAGAACAGAAAACAAGCGGGGAGGGGGATAAGCAGCACATGTTAGCCACACCCATCCCCCACATGAGTCTTTCAAAAGCCAGCAGTGAAAGGTTCCCAGTGGAGATAGCTCACTCTGATCCTGAGGCTGTATTCAGGAGTACCAATCTTAACTTAGAGCAGTCTATCCTTTCTGTAACAGGGTAGATCCTTGTCTATTATCCAAACATAGCTTCTCTCTCATGGTATAACCAAGCAGCAGCACCCTGTCCTGGAGTCAGAAGCCCAGGGAGGGTGTCATGGGCTCTCCACAATTGAGCTCACTTTCTTGGTTTCTATGGTATCTTCCCAGCCATTGACAAGGCTGCATTGTTTCTGGCTTCAGAGAGGTCATGGCATCTTTACTAGATGCTACTTGATATAAAACATTTGTTCTTAGGGTTGGGAGGATAGGGTGGAACAGGAAAGATGGTTTAGTGGTTAAGAGCACTATCTGTTCTTACAGATGACAGAGATTAGGTTACCAGAACCCACGTCAGGCAGCTCACAGCCATCTGTAACTCTAGTTCCAAGGGACCTGACATCCGGCATCCTCTTCTAGCCTCTGATGGTTCCTGCATACATGTGTTATGCAGGCATACACTCAAGGACACATATCTATATGCAGAAAATAAAATAAATCTTTGAAAAGGAAAAGAACAGCATGCAGGGAAACAGAAAGTATTCTGGGATACACGTCCTTTGCAGGTGTGATCAAGTTAAATGAAGTCCTGTGAGGGGAAAGTGGACCCTCATCCATTGTGGTCACTGTCCTGGTGAAGGGGATGTAAACACACATGTCCAGGAATAGAGGTCATGTGATATAGACCCAGTGTGTGGTACATCTACTATTCAAGAACATGGAGATTGTCCACAACCCCCAGCACCTCAGGAGGCAGCGAGTCTTCAGCCTTCTTTAGAGCCTTTTGGAAGAGCTAGGCTGAGACGTACCTATATTTACATGCCTGGCCTTCGAGTCACAGAGCACACTTCTCTTTGAGCCTCCAGTGCAATCCTTGTGACAGCTACCCCAAGACTCCTGCAGATCTGGGCTCAACTTTGTCCAAAGGGTCTGACTTCTCCCACATGCCAGGCAACATAGCAAGTCCACTTCCTCTGCCTGCCCTCTGTCACAGCAGCCTGAGCTTCCGTTTCTCTTTGCTATGACTGGGTCTCCTTGCCAGATGATATCCCAGTCTCTGACTTGCATCTCTATCACTGAATGTGACCCCCAGGAGTACATTTAACATTTGGGACCTTTAACCCCCACTGGCTGTCAGGGTACTTAAAACCTGCAGTAACACCGGCACTCCCGACCTTGGTATGCACTGACTGCATGGCAGTTCCTAGAGTTCTGGTGATGAACAGATGAAGTGCCAGGGTTACCTTGATAAAGGAAGTCCTCAGGCTGTCCTTGAAGGTATCCTACCAGAGAGCTGCTCAGCAGTGGTGATCAAGTGAGGAGAGGAGGAGGAGGAAGAAGGGAGGAAGAGGAGGAGGAGGAGGAGGAGGAGGAGGAGGAGGAGGAGGAGGAGGAGGAGGAGGGCGGCAGTATTGTAACACATCACCTCTCTGTCATGGCGGCTACTCGTTTGTATCCATACATGCCTTCCCTGTGCCTTCCACTTCATTCAGAGTCCTTAGTTCCTGGCAGAATAGAGGAGCCCATGCTAGGCAAAGGCCTCTCATCCCTTGAGCCTTGATGTTCTGATCCCACAGGTTAGTGAGATCAGAGAGCATGAGCAGAGTGTTTGTACTCAGCTTGTACTTCCCTGCTGTGGAAGCCCATAGACGTTGCCAGCATCCTGACAGGAGGGGGTGTGGGGAGGAGTTCTGTTCCGGGTTCAATCTGTGGCTTGTGCTTTTGTGGATGTTTTCATTTGTTTTCTAAATGTGGCTGGCTCACAATTGACCAGTTAGAGCTTTGGTTGCCTTGAGTTTGAAGAGGAGCAGAGTGAGAAGTCCCACTCCTGGACACCCACCCACCCACCTCATCCCCCAACAGTGCCATCACTACTGACAGCACCACCACCGTGTAGCCATCCTGAATGTGAGTGCCAGGTCCCTTCCTGAATGACTCCCCCCATCCCCACCATTTCACCCTACTACTATCACCATTGCTGACAGACACCCCCATGTGGCCATCCTGCATGCACAGTGTTTGCTGAGTTCACTCTTTCACATCTTCTCCTAATGGTGTGTTTTTGGTAGGGACAGTGCCTCACACGTATATGTAATTCACTCATCCAGCAGTGGACATAGTCCACTGCCACAGGCCCCTCCAGCCTAGGAAAGGCACATACCACTTCTTGAGTGAACACGTTCTGTGCTGAAGTCACTAGAGCCTGGATTGGACTATAGATGTAAGTGCTGGATGCCAAGATATCTTGCCAGCTCTCACAGGGAGGCAAGAGTACAGGCTGATGGTTTCCTCCTGGGCTAAGGAGAGGTCACTGACAGAAGGCACATGCCACAAGCCCTGATAGCCCGAATAGTAACCCTGCTCACTGTCACAGTATTCTATATTCCACTGCGATGTGTGGATAGATGCTATTCAAAGCCTTGTTTCTAAATGAGGACACAGGCCTTAGCTTGCCAAAGTGACAAGAGGGGGAGTCACAGCTGGGTGGCCAAGCCTCTGACTCACACCATGCCTCTCTCTGCCCCCTGTTAACAGTGTCCATGCCAGGACCCTGGGTGGCTTCCTGGCCAGGTGATCACCAAGCAAGTCAGATCATGCATCTCAAAATTCCTTTGGAGTGATCTTGTTATATCTCAGAGCCAGGAATCTCAGTTTTTCTCTGGGTCTTTTTGTCCCCTACAGAAAAGGTGCGGTGTCCTAAAAGACGGTGACCCGTAATTTCCTGGGGTGGACACAGGTATAGAGGCAGGTAGAGCCCAGATGCCTCTAACACTGGTGAGGGAGGCTTCTATCAGCTGCTTCTTAGAGGCCAAGTGGTCCCTATGCAACATCAGTCTGGAGTCCAGAACCTGGGCCACATCCCACCCACAGTGCAAAATAGTGGGAATAAGTTGGCTCAAGAGAAGAAAACCAAGACCCAAGGACAGTCACTCAATATGAATCTCTTCATCATCTGCCCACTATCCATTCATTGTCCACCATCCAACAATCCATTTATCCACTGACCAGTTGCTTCTCTGTACCTACATCTTTAATCATTTGCCTATCAAGCATTCATATCTTATCATACACACAGCATCTATCCGTTCATAGGCCCATCCATCCACCTGCCCATCCCCCCACCCACTCATCCATCCATATGTCCATCCATATGTCCAACCAACTGTCGGTTCATTTGTCCATCCATCCATCTTTCCATCCATTCACCAGTCCATATGTCCATCCACCCATCCGTCCATCCATCCATCCATCCATCCAGTTTTGCTAGAACTAGTGAGTTGTGGCCATACTAAGAGGCACATGTCTCAGCAGTGAGGAAAGCCTGGTGCTACAAGTCCTCCAAGAGCAATGGGCCTGATCCTGCTATGTGTATGCTATGGTTCCCAGCTGCATCAGAGACCCCACCTCCTACCATCTCTGCCCTGTCATCTCCAACTTTCCTTGTGGCCTCTAGGAAAGTTTCAGGGATGCTCATAGGTCATGCAGGCAGTGGTCAGCTGGGGTCAAAACAAGTCCAGTGCCATCTCTCTTCTGCCCTCTTGTAAAATTTACTAGAATGTAGGAGATGGGGCAGCTCTCTAGACAGAGGGCACACAGCCCCTCTCCAGTTGGCACGATAATGTCTAAGGCTCTCCAGGACCTCTGACCTCTAGGCAAAGAAAGGAAAGTCCATGGCAGACTCATGTCCCAGTTAGTTCAGTCTTTAGTAACAGCATCATATACTGGTGGATTCATGAGCAAGCATGCTTCATCCTGTATAGGCTGGGGATAGACCTCAAAGATCAAGGAGGCTGCTCAAGGGATCAGCCAGGCAACCTGAGTAAAAGAAAGCTTTTTACCAGTGACTGATGACTTCATTCAAGTCAAAGCACACTGGTACCCAGGCATTTGAATGATTGGACGGATGGACATATGGATGGGTGGGTGGTGACATGGCCAGTGTCTCATCAGTAGAAATGCCTTTCACCTGTAGGCAAGACTCCCCTATGTCCTCCCACATCAATCCTATGAGGACTGCTCTGCAGTTCCCAGTATAGCTCCTGAAGGAATGTCTTCCTGTGTGAGGAAATGTGGCTCTCGCACCTGGTAAAGACAAGGGACCCAGATTCCTCATGCTACCAGTCTCTGCTCCCCTAGCAGGCTACACCAGGTCTGAAAGCAGAAAGTAAATGCTTGCATTCCACACATGGAAACTGAAGCCCTCTGCTTCTCCTGTCTTCTCTCCTAAACAGCCTCTGTCAATTCGGTAGCATTTGCCCATGCGAAATGATTGGAGTGGTTTTCTTTTCTTCTTACCTGACTTGATCCTAATGAAATAATGAAACAGGCACCCCATGACAACCACGAGCCATGCTTTCTCCCTCCTCTCTCAATCTAATTTGATTACCCGAATCTGGAGTGTTTTGTACCAGAGTGGCATGACATGTTAATCATAAAATGGGGCTCCCTATTCTTGAGGGCCAGGGGACAGTTCCCAGCAACTAATGAATCTCTGTAATCAGAGAGCCGTCTTGAAAATTAATCCATTCTACTGCAACTATTTAAAGACAAAATCATTATCGAGGCCATTCTCACTAGATTATGTTGTCTAAAAGTTGTGGGAAGGAACTTGTCATTTCAAGATGCAATCCGGGTCTCACCCATAGTTCTTCCCCGTGATGAAAAGATTTACAGCGAAGTGCTAAGGATAGTTAGAACCCTCACGCCCCCAGATCTCCTGTACTCCTGCAACAGGACTGGACCCATTTGACCACTGTCCCATGAATGCTCATAGCCTGCTCTAAAGATGGTTGATGTTTCTCTCACTGGACTTTGTACTCTCCTCAGTGGTGGAGCCGAAGGGAGAACTCCCCTCCTATGGAAGCAGTGTCTTGGTTTTAAGAAGAAGCAGAACCTTTTGAATGTGCTGCCATGGTATACTTGTAGAATGGATTGTGAAGTGGCCTGGGTGTTATGTCCTTCCAGCCTCATGCATTGCCTCCCTACACATCTCTGGCCCTACACCAAGGCTGGTGACAGAGACCACTGGAAGAATGGGCTCCGGGGTTGGGGATTTGGCTCAGTGGTAGAGCGCTTGCCTAGGAAGCACAAGGTCCTGGGTTCGGTCCCCAGCCCCGGAGAAAAAAAAAAAAAGAATGGGCTCCATGCTGTCATTCCAGTCCTCCCTTCTTCATTCATGAGTACTCTTTGGCCAAATGACACTGTACTGGGGCCCACAGAGGACCTGCTTTCATCGGTGCCACCTTCCTCTCTCTCAGATAGTGAAGGGGCAGATCTGTATCTGTAGCTCATAGCTCCTGAGCCAGCCAACCATGGTCTACTTCCTGATGCTACGATGGCAAGACACTGGCTATATACTCTAGACGCACAGTGACACTTGTTAGAACGGGCCTCTGTGTCTTCCTGTGTCATTTCCACCACCCTGAAATGGCCTACTTCACACTACACACTTGATATGGTGATCTCATCCTTCAAGGCTCAAATCTTTCTAGAAGCACTCCTGACTAGATCGAGGGGAGCCTTAGATCCCCCACTGCGTGTGAATTCTTTATGGTGTCCCTTTATGCAATACAGTATCCTAGGGCTGGTGTGCTCAGAATAATCCTAAGGATAGAACTGCATCCTCCCCCTGAGCTAGGAATGCCCCAAGTCCTGTGGTCTGGGCCGCCTGAACCAATGACTCTGCCCCACTCTGTCCAGGAGGTACAAAGTGAACAGCCTCAGCATAGTTTCTGGGTGCAAAGCTAGGGCTCCATCCCTGCCTGCACTGTGGGAACTTGGGCCCTGAGCAACAATGTGGGAAGGGATTGGTGGCTTCTAAGCTCAGCCAGGTATGTCTAAGGCATCTGAGGAGGCTCTAGTAAGCTTGCCAGCAATGTTCACTCATGGTTGGTGGTGCTGAGTCAGTATTTTCTCTAAATTCAGCCCCTTGGGGTAACCAAGGAGATCAATGACAAAGCTGGAAGCAGGAAGCTACACTTTCATAGGTGTTAAGGTAGGGGTGGGGGAAGGCTAACCCAGACTTTCCAAAGAGCAGGGCCCTCCAAGGCCTGCCAATGAAGTGTGGTTGGATCATCCAGTTTATAAAGCCCTGTAGTCTGGGCCTCTGTCTCAGCTAGAGGTTTCTGTGGACCTGGAGGAAGGAGGCTTCAGTGTCTCCGAAATGTGGAGACACATATTTGTTTATTTCTTCAGTCGAGTGTACATGTTTTGGTGTCAATCCATTTTCACTGAGGGACAGAGTTCAGTAAAGAACTTGGGCCTGTATGAAAGAAGAAGGAGCAGCCACACATGAGAACCACACATGAGCACAATGCCTTCCATTGGCCACTGTGGTAGTGTGAACCACTAGGACTATGAGTTCATCATGGGAGGGCATACCTCACACCAGGGGTAGTAGAGGAGCAGAGAGGATTCTGGAAGACTGAGATAACCCCTGCAGGTGACCTAGCTGCATGGCCTCCCTATGATACCTGAAGAAGAAAGGTGACAAGCACAGAGAGAAGAGGCACATTCATCTAGGGCAGCAGGACATGGCTGGCTGAGTCTCCTGGGCATACACTTGTCTTCATTTCTTCATGCCCATGTCCTGTGGTCAGTCCATGGGGCCATCATTTCTTTCTTTTCTTTTCTTTTTTTTTTGAGCCATCATTTCTAAACTGGTAAATTTCAGGTTCCAGGCTTTGGGCCTTTTGCATGGTCCATGGACAGGAGCCTCACAGGATCTTCCTGAGATGCAAAGACAGGAGGCAGACATGGCCCAAAGAAGAGATAAGGTTGGCGTTGTAACTCTGGGCTCTCTCCTCCCTTCTCCTCCTTTCCATTTGCCCACTGTCTCCCTACCTCATTAGGAAACTCTTTTGGTCCCCTGGATGGTCTGGCCCAAGTATTGCTGTGAACTTGGCTGATGGCCCTGATGGGTCTCCCAGAGTGAACTGGATGGTCATAGTTGTTCTACTGCAGGTCAGGGCTCAACTAATCACAAAAAGTGGCCCAAGAGAGACCTTATAGCCCCTTGAATTCAGGCATCTGGTACTAAGCATACCTGAGTGACTGATACCCCTTCATCCCTAAAACTATCCATCCTTCTTCTCCCACCTCTTCACTCTCATAGACAGTGAAGGAGGAGCAGTGTTGGAGTCTGCATCTCCATCTCTAAGCTCAAACCCTCTACAACACGGGGTATAAGCTGTTTGTATACAGCGCTGTCCTGCAGAGTCTCAGTTAGCTGCTACCAGCACAGCATAACCAAAACACATCCTAGAATAGGATGAGAACAGGAAGCTCTAGCTTCAAGGAGACCTCTGACCTCAGCTCATACTCCTCTAAACCCTAGCTCTGTCTTCACAGTCTGTTGCGAAAGTGATGGTGATGACAGTGATGGTCATGGTGGTGATGAGATGGTGGTAATTCTCATAGTGAGCATGGTGATGCTGGAGATGGTGGTGGTGGCCATGGTGATGATGGCGATGATGATGGTGATGACCCCAGAGGCAGTGATAATTATGGTGATGATGCAGCCCATGATGATAAAGACAGCGCTGGTATTGGTTGTGGTGGTAAACATGACGATGTTGATAGCGGTAATGATAGTGATAATTCTGAGAATCATGGCAATGGTGGTGGATGATGGTGAAAATTGTGGTAGTGACAATGGTGATGACCATCTTGATGGTGGTGATGATGACTGTCTTCGTGGTGGTGGTGGTGGTGGTAACCATCTTGGTGTTGGTGATGACTATATTGGTGGTGGTGGTGGTGGTGGTGGTGGTGGTCGTGACCATCTTGGTGTTGGTGATGACCATCTTGGAGGTGGTAGTGGTAGTAATAACCATCTTGGTGGTGATGATGGTGGTGATGACCATATTGGTGGTGGTTGTGGTGATGATGACCATCTTGGTGATGGTAGTGGTGGTAATGACCATCTTGGTGGTGGTGATGGTGGTGATGACCATCTTTGTGGTGGTGGCGGTGGTGGTGGTGGTGGTGGTGACTGTTGGGTGGTGGTGATGATGATGACAATCTTAATGGTCATGGTGGTGGTAGTGATAGTGATGGTGATGGTGGTGATGACCATCTTGGTGGTGCTGGTGGTGGTGGTGGTGGTGGTGACTATCTTAGTGGTGGTAGTGGTGGTGAGGACCATCTTGGTGGTACTAGTGGTGGTGATGACCATCTTTGTGGTGGTGATGGTGGTGGTGGTGGTGGTGACTGTTGGGTGGTGGTGATGATGATGACAATCTTAATGGTCGTGGTGGTGGTGGTGGTAGTGGTGGTGATGGTGGTAGTGGTAATGTTGATAGTGGTAATGATAATAATGATGTCATCAGCAGGTGACTGTGGGTCAATCATTTCTTCATCAGGAGCTGCCTCTATGAACTGATAGGATAGAGTTCTTGACAGGGCAGGTAGCAGAGGAAACTGTGCAGCCTGATTCCTAAGCTTTGAGACCTTAGTAATACATGCTGGAGGGATTCCACACTCAACGTGGCACCCTTGTGCATCTCTCTTCCCAGTCCTGTTTGGATAAAGGAGAGGCAGATGACCAGGCCCAGCTATGAGCAGAATAAAACCAACACTCCATCAAATTCTCTGCCTTAATTACCTGGACCCAGTATCTGATTACCATAAGAGGTGGCAGGTGACAGGATGCTCTGTTACTCCAGAGGGATTAAAACAGCCACGCAATTGCCAGTATCCTTGTGGTCCAGCATGGACCCCTGACCATGGGGCACAAGGCTGTTCCTTGATTCTACCCAATATCTCATTGCTGTGTCCAGCATCTGCACCCTTTATGTGTCTGTGCTGGAATCCCAGCAGGATGCGGCCAGAATTGTAGGAGGAGAGCAGTGGCCCTCTGTCTGGGGACTGGATATACACCTCCCTAAGAGCTTTCTGGGTCCAGTGTAAGCACTAGCCAAACTCCCTTCTGAGCCAAGCTGCTCCTTATCTGAAGGCCAGTAAAAGATAGAGCTGTGTCCCCACTGTTGAGTTGACTCCTTTGGCCCTGCCCTGGAGCAGGTCAGACTTCTCCCCAGATAAGCCTCACCTCAGCTGCGCCTCCTGTACCACTGGCCGGCTCTCTTGGCCTCGAAATGGGCAGACATGAGCATTCCTCAGACTCAAACAATGTAGAACGCCCTTGGAAGGGTGGTTCCCCCACAGCCTCTGCTGAGTCGTATCATTTTTATTATAATGTTATGGGATTATGAGCCCAAGCCAAGCTAAACCCTCCCAGACTGTACAGCGGGAATAAACCAAAGCCCATTCACAATTAAACACAAACAAAACTGCAAAACCAATAAAACTGAAATTTGCAGCATTAATTTTACAGGGCAGGTGTTTCCCAGAGCCGCAGCTCGGGGAGTAGACTCCAGGATGGAACAAACTACCTGCCGGTCCTCAAATGGCTTCCGTGTTCATTCAGGGGATGCCAGTTCACACCTACGTAATAGGGCAGCCACCCTCCTGAACCGCGCAAATGACGGTGGCTTTGTTTGTTGTGATCGCACCTTCCATTTAACCCAGAGCCATCCCAGAAGGCATGTTTAATAGCGGGTTCTTGATAACTCGTTTAAGCTGTCTCCTTCTCGTGCCAACAGCTCTGCCTTGCAGCCTGACAGGGCGCTGCTTTAAATGGGAGTAATCCAATTACTGCAGGGCCCAGGAACAGAATCTTCATGGCTTATTTACTGCCCGTGCTTAGTGCCAATGAACTGCTGCAAGGCGGGGAGTGGGACGCAGAGAACCGGCAGCCCAAAAGTGCTAGGTGTTGCCGCTGTAGGCTGGCATCAGCCTTCCCTGGAGCCGGGCCCCACTGCCCTTCCTGTGGAATTCCTGGGGGAGCCTCTGCTACATTTGAATGTGTGCGCACACACACACACACACACACACACACACACACACACACACACACACACACGTGTGCTCATGGGGGTACTGGCTGGGTTATGTTAGTGCCTTTACTCATTGTTGTAAACAAATTCATGACAAGAGGCAAACTAAGGAAGAAGGGCTCACAGTTTGAGGGTGCAGCCTATTATGGTCAGGAAGGCAGGGTGGCAGGGCTGTGAGAAGCTGATCTTGTTGCGTCCGATGTCAGGAAGAGGCGATGAGTCTTTGTTTCTTAACACAGCCCCAGCCCCAGCCTGCAAATGGCGCCCCATGCATTCAGGGCAGAGCTTATACAGTAATACAGTCTAGATAATCCCTCGAAGACACTCCCACAGGCCGGCGGTCTCCGTGGTAATTCTAAATCCCATCAAGTAGACAGTTGCCATCAGCCATCACAGAGCTGAAATGTCCCCCTGCAGGCCCCCCACACAGGAAGTACTGCATCTATTCAGGTCCTGAATCCCTGTTGATCAGACACACACTGGTCAAAGGCAGGCGAGAGAAGACTCATCTCCCGAGTCCCTGGTCTGAGTTGTCTGTCAGGCGCGACCTGGGAGAAAACCCACAGTTCCTATGGCCCTCTTTGTTTGCCCATAATGAAAATAGCCAGGGCTGAGGAATCTTCCCCAAGGACTCACATATAGAGGAAGTCCACAGAAGACTCATGACCCCAGGTGTAGGGGTCTCCCTGGTGACTGTTTCAAGTGGACCCCAGTAGTCAGTGTCTCTGTCTCTGTCTCTCCCTCCCTCCCTCTCTCTTTCCTCCCTCCCTCCCTCTCTCCTTTTCTAGCTCTCTTGGTTGCTCTCTCTTGTTCTTTCCTACTCACTCTTGCTCTCAGTTTGGAGTTAAGGAGTACAACAATGGGTCTCACAGTCTCACAACTGGGCAGTTACCATGGTTGTTCGTGGGGTTGGGAGAGTGGCTGCTATGCCACTGAGAAGTAAACCCAGGGCTGGGGCTGTAACATGCCTGGCCAAGCCTTGTCTGGAGTACAGAAAACAGGGTCTACTTAAGGCGTGATCTCCCAAGCACAGCGCGTCATCACAGGCTCCTGTGTTTAGGGCAAGTTGTGCAGCATCCTTGCTGGACACAGGAATGGTCTCCCCAGCCCCTGGGAGCATCCAATGGGTACCTTAGCTGGCAGAACAAAGGAATCTGCCAGGGAAGTGAGTGATCTTAAAGGGACTTGGGTTTATTTTAGCAAACAGAACATAAAATCATTTTGTAGTAAAGTGAACCAAGGTGACTGGCTGCCATTACTGGAAGCAACGTGGCAATGTATGACGAACCTGCCCAGACCATCCATAGATGGGGACAGACAGAAACACAGCTCTGCTTTGCACAGGTAACAAAGCCTTCTGTCATGCCGAGGCCATTCCTCCCCATCCCCAGGCCTGTCTAATTGTCACTAGACAGCCAGAGCCCTCTGGCCCACTAGGCCTTCTGTCTCTTTATACTACCCTTGTGGAAAGTGTTCGTTCCCACAAATCTGTTTCTCTCCCAGACGCCGCGATCCTTTGTTCAGAATCTACCCTCTGTCTGAACTTCTACCAGATAAACAGATGCTTTCACCTCAATTTAAAGTTCCCTGGCTATGGCAAATTGTCCAGGAGCCTATGACCCATTCCTAGTCCTGAAAGGCCTCAGGCCCCTGCATCCTTGCATGGTTCACTGTATTGTACCTGCCAGATACTTGTCCTTCACCTGGCAGAGAACGGTCCAGGCCCCAGCAGCTGCTGAACCCATACTGGACCTTGGGACATCTGGGGCAAGCTTCTGTCCTGTATGAGCCAACATGTCCACGAGAGAGGCTTAGTGAGGGCAGAAAGCTACTCCACTGTCCTCAGCATCAAGGATGCATGCTGTGAACATTGGTGTAGGGTCTGTGTGGAACTGTGGGGGAGTAGATGTGAGGTTTTGCCCTCAGTTAGGGATGTACATATAAGTGGTGTGTGTGTGTGTGTGTGTGTGTGTGTGTGTGTGTGTGTGTGTGTGTGTGTGTGTGATATAGATATGTGTAGTGTGTCTGCAAACACCTCTTTGTAGTGTATGTGTGTGCAGTCCTATGGTATGGACGCTGTCATGTATGTGTGGTGTACATGTATGCTGTTTATACAAATGTACATGTGTGTGATATAGGCAGTGACCACAGAGAGAAACTATATGCAGGCCACCATGCTACCTTTGGTGAAGCGTGCATGTGGAGTCAGAGTGGCAGTGTTTCTGGGTCCCACTCTGAAGCCCTATGGAAGGTTTAGGCTCTGGAACATTCTTCTTTGTCTTAGGCACAGCTCCCTCTTCTACCCAGCCTGGAAGTCACATGCTTGCCCTTTCTCTATCTATCTAGAGTATCTATTTTCTTTCAGGAACCTGGGATACCTGGTTCCCCCGTCTCCTGACTGCCGCAGGCCAAGGAAGCCTGGTGGCCGTCATATGTTGCAAGCTGTGCCAGCTGTCTGCCCAAACCCAGACCATTGACCCCTTTCACTCATGCTCCTCAGGAGCCTCCATTAGCTCCTAGGATGTCCTTCCCTGTGCTGAGAATACTGTGCCAACAGGGCCAGAGACAGACCTCCTCAGCCCATGGCCCGGGTGAGATGAAGTCGTGAAGTGGAAGCATGAAAGGGCCCTTTGTCTCTAGAATGTGGTAGCCCAGTGCTGGCCCAGCACTCTGTCTCCCACCGCCTCCAGCAGGAAGTGGGCAGGGCTGGGTGAGCTGAGCTCCTGCAGGCAAACAAACGGACCTGTGTGTTCAGTGCTGTTCCAGTGTCCTCAGAGGCTTGGTCCCTGGGCATGCCTAGACTCTGCTTGTCTGTGTGCTGCTGTAGACCAGCCCACAACACTGCCTGGCTCTTCGTGCTCTGTCTTTGCATGCACATGTGTAAGTATGCATATTGTAGATATGTATCTACATGAGTATGCATAGAGTACATACATACGTGTGGGTGTATGCATGTGACATGTGCATACATGTCAGACTAAGACATGTGTGGTATCTGAGTATGAGCCTATATGTACAGTGTATATGTGTAGTAGTGTATGCATCTGTGTAATTATTACATGTGTGTATATAGATGTGTACATGTATGATATGCATGGTCCATATATCAGTGTGTGTGCTTAGGTATGTGCAATGAGTACATGTGTAAGCATATGTATGAACATGTGTGCAGTCATACATGGTATATGTATACATGTGTAGTTTGCTGTGTATATATGTGGGTGTTTGTGTATTGCTATATATGCACCTGTGTTAATGTACGTTATTGTGTACACATGTATTTGTGGTATATGCATGTGAGAACTTATTCATGTGTGTGCAGTATGTGAATATGTATTTGTGGTCAGGTACATATGGATAGGTAGCCTAGATTTACACCTGCATATGTGTGAATGTATGCTCTGTTTGCATGTGTATCCACATAGGTTGATTTATATCACATGCTACTGTGCTTACACCATGTGAGGTATGTGTTTGTATTCATGTATTCTATATGCACACCCATGTCTGCACACATGTATGTTCATGAGGATGTGTACGGTATGTGACTTGGACAGAAGCTATGTCTTTCCCATAACCTCAGGCCATAAGGACCTGGCCCTGTACACATCTGTGTATGTCACCTCACGCTGTGTGGGTTGTCCCCACTGACAGAAGACTGCATGCTTTGTCCCTCGTCCCACTTCTTGCCAGAGAGTCAGTATGTGGGGGAGGCTCAGGAACCCGGTGGGTTGCAGGGGAGATGGCCTTGATACAAGACAGGATGGGATCTTAACCTTTAGCCCAGCAAGCATTCTCACATTCATGGCTTCCACAGCCCACTCTTTCTTGGTGAGTCCTGTAGGCAGGCATGCTGGGGCTGGCTTCTGGTGCTGCCACCCTACCCTAGACAGTCCATCCTGAGTTACCTCAGGGCCTCAGATCCTTCTAGCGGCTGTAGGCTCCCCCTTCACTCACAAGCCAATCTTGTTCTTTCCTTATGAGGTGCACAGAGACTGTGTGAATGGGAGTCTGTGGCTCACCGACCTGCTAACCCTCTCTGAGCAGCTTATTGGGGGACAGGTTCGTGCATACAGGGAAGCTTCTCATAGTGCTTGAACCTGTCCCTTGCATCGCTCAGTAGCTTAAAGCAGAGGACACGTATGCATCAGGGACAGAGAGAGAGAGAGAGAGAGAGAGAGAGAGAGAGAGAGAGAGAGAGAGAGAGAGAGAGAGAGAGAGAGAGAGAGATATTATCTTCAACTTGTTGAGAAAGTTCTCAAACACTGCAGGAGTTTGGGGGCTGGATCCTGGTGCCGGTAATTTGAGGTTTCCAGGTTTATATTTGTTGCTGACTGAGACAGTTTTTGTACCATCTTTGCTGTCACCAAAAATGACACATCAGGGCTGGGAGAAGCAGCTGCTGGTGACTTTGCACAGATAATGAACAGGCAGGGACAGATGTGTGACACAAACCAGCGTCACTTGCCCACCAGCCACCTGTGCTGTGATTAGTGGAAGCCCAGGAGAGTGGCATAGGCCTGGTGCCTGGTTCTTTGCGATGCCTTCAGCATGGCTGACACCCATGGCCTGGGGAGGCCACATCTGGGCAGCCATTGTTCTTAAAGCTATTTCCCAGGAAGCCAGATGCTGAGGGAGCAGCTGCCTCCTTTACTGTCTCTTCTTCAGGGAACTTCGCAACTGACTTCAGATAAGGACGGTCCCATGTTCCATCAGCTCAGGTTTCCATAGCATAACGTCATACCCAGGCTGCTTAGTGGCTTAACATCAGCTCTGGGGACTGGAAGTTCAAGGCCACTGTGATGGCATGGCCAGTTTCTGTCTTACAGATGTCTGCACAGATGATGGGTTGCAGGAATAGGAAGTGCTTTTGGGGGTCTCTTATAAGACCACTAACCCTGCCAGATCAAGTATTCATCTTTGTAACCTCGTTTGACCTTCAATTACTTCTGTATGGTTCTATTTCTAAACATAAGAGTCAGGAATTTCAGGACACAAATTTATATTGTTTCTGTGGTGGTAGCATGAATTGAGCTAGCCTAGGATCCTGGCTACTGGACAGTCCTCTTTGGCAAGTGATATAGACAGTGGGAGTGAGGCAGGCAACATAAACCACAGTGTTCTCTGCTGTGTCTGTGGCAGGCATAGCTTCTCAATTCCAAGACTCCTGTCTGCTATGCTACATGTGGTTCATCATGGATCCCGTCCTGCTGTGTCATGCCTAACAAGGAATGGCCATCCATCCAGATGGGAGGCCCACCTTCCTGTCTTCCATACTATTTCAGGTCCTCCTGACCTATCCTCCTGGAGGTCACCCTGCTTTACTGGGTGATCCCCACCCTGTGTCTTTGCCACCCATTGCTCAACTTTGTTCAGGCCAGTCACTGTCTCCAGAGTCAGTCCTCTGGTTCTAAGCAAAGGGCAACTGCAGGATTGCTAGTTCAGAATCAAGATATCAAGTAACAGGGAGCGCGACACTGCCAGTCATGACCTTCCTATGCCAGGTCATGGCACATGCTATCTCATGGCAGTGAAATCCAGTGATTGCCCGGCAGGTGAGGAACTGGGTCTGAGACCACTCCTCCGAAGTTCATATGGGTTTGCAGGGCTGTTTACATGCCAGCTATCACAATGGCAGAGAAATTGTAGTGCCAACATCCTACAGAATTGTACCTGTAGTTTAAGCCAGCCTGGAGTACCATGCATATGTATGTATAATATATATGGTGTGTATGTGTGTATATGCATATATGTATACCTATGTATGTATATATATGTGTGTGTGTGTGTGTGTATGTATATGTGTATATATACATATATATGTGTATGTGTGTGTGTGTGTACTTCATCATGGAGCCCTCCTGCTGTGTTATGCCTAGCTGGAATTCCCACCTTCATGTCTTCATGGATAGATAGATAGATAGATAGATAGATAGATAGATAGATAGATAGATAGATAATAGGTAGGTAGATAGATATATAGATAGATAATAGATGGATAGATATAGAGATAGATAATAGATAGATAGATAATAGATGGATAGATACAGAGATAGATAGATAGATAGATAGATAGATAATAGATGGATAGATACAGAGATAGATAATAGATGGATACAGAGATAGATAGATAATAGATGGATAGATACAGAGATAGATAGATAGATGTATAGATAGATAATAGATGGATACATAGATAGATAGATAGATAGATAGATAGATAGATAGATAGATAGATGATATAGATGGATAGATACAGAGATAGATAGATAGATGTATAGATAGATAGATAGATAGATAGATAGATAGATAGATAGATAGATAGATAGATAGATCAGTGAAATTGAAAAGAAGGTCTAAGAGAAGGGAGAAAGGAAGCTCAGGAGTTGGAGAGGTTGTGTGGGGGACCTGGGGTGGGTAGGGGTGTAGTTCCCTCATGTCTAGAATAGAAAAGTCTCTGTCGCTGTGTTATGTGAAGGTGACAGGGAAGGACTCACTCCTCTCTCCCAGAGTTGGTCCGTTCTGCAGCTCTCTCACCACCTATTTGTACCTTGCTGGGCCATGGGGCCAATCAAAGTGTAGAGCTGCTTTAGGAAGGAGGAACTCGATTGGAAAAGGTGATGGTTCCTAATACACAAGACCCTGATGTCCAAAGGAAATGAACTCAAGCCCACATGTGAGGCAGTGACCTCTAAGTGGGCAAGCAATGCGGAATCCATGCTAGGTCCTTCCTGCATGGGGAGAGGTGTGTCAGGCATGGAGGTCGCATTAACAGGAATGTAACAGGCATGACTTTTGCCCTTTGCCGCATCTTTTGTGATCCTAGACCCCAAAGGGCTTTGTGGTTCTCTTTGGTTTCTTTTTCATGAAAGATTTCAAGTGTCTTCCAACCTCAGACATTGGGGTTAAAGTGAAAAATCCTACATAACTGAGTCTTCAGACAGTGCCCAGGGGTGCTGGTGTCCCTTCTGTCCACCTGACTTTATTACTCCCTCACTGCTGTGAGGGAGTACCTGGAAGGAACAGGATGAAAAGCTGATTTCAGGGAGCTCAGTTCCTGCTTGCTTGGCTCCATGCACTTAGAACTTCACGGGGCAGAAGTGGATGGCAGAGGAAAGCCTATCTCTTCATGGGCTGCTGTGCAGCAGACAGGAAACACCCATGCTAGGATGGCTTCCTCCTTGTTCTTTGCTTTGCCCAGCTATCCAGGTAGCCCAAGGATTGTGCTGCCCATGAACAGGGTAGGTCCTCCCCCTTTGCCCAGTTCTCTCTGGAAAGCCCTTATAGACACACATAGTTGTGCTCCACAATCTCCTAGGTGATCCTAATCCCAGTAACTTTGAGTGAGATTACCTATCTCAAAGACTTAGACTTTGCATGGACCACAAGGGTCTCTCGAAGGCAGATGCCATAGTAAGAATTGCCTCAGCCAGGAGGTTAGCAGGGCGAGCAGGTCATGGAAGATTCTGGTAATAAGAAAACTCACTTCATTGCAGTCTTCTTCCTCATAGGCTTCTCACAGAGCCTTCCTGACTACTAGAACAAACCACTACAACCTGGGTGGGTTTCTAAGGGGGAAAAAAGGTGTTTTTCATGTGTGGAGGCTTTGCCATCTTTCTTCTGATGAATTCTGGGACCACCTGCCCACTGTCAGCTCTCCACTAGACCCCTACCCTGTGTGCTCCAAGGAGTGAGACAGAGACTGGAGACTTCCAGTCCCAGAGACTTGATTCAAGACATTGTCTGTAGATGAGGGTGATAGGGGTCATGCCCACTCTAGAATTGCTAACTTCCTGACACTGAGCCCTGGTCCTACCCATGCAGTTCAGCAGACAGTCACCTCAGGACATCTCTCCATTTCTGACAAAGCAGAAAGTGGGGTTTTTGCTCCTCGGGAAGGGGAATGATGTTGTTATGAAAATTGGTCCCCTGCAGTTGGGGAGCGATGGCACACCCACCCAGAAGAGGCAGTGCATGGACAGCATCCATTGGGAATGCCTCCGAATGCTATGGTCCCTGTTTATGGGGCTTCCCACTGTGATGTCCAGGGGCCAGGCCCTGGTTTAGGATGTCAGCACTCCACTCCGTGAGGCCTGTAGGTACGGAGTGGCACACTGACCAGCTCTCTCCTCTCTCCCACAGCTCGAATTATCAAGACAAAGCAGTGGTGTGACATGCTTCCTTGCCTGGAGGGGGAAGGCTGTGACTTGTTAATCAACCGGTCAGGCTGGACTTGCACACAGCCCGGAGGGCGGATAAAGACCACCACGGTATGTGGCCCCTTTCCTTTCTAGTGGGCATGATGGGGAGATGTAAGTCGACGCAAAAGCCCATGGTGGATGTAGAAAGACTCTGGGGCAGGGGAGGGATGGCAGCTGGTGTCTCTGTCCCTGT
This sequence comes from Rattus rattus, assembly GCF_011064425.1. NCBI lineage: Eukaryota > Metazoa > Chordata > Mammalia > Rodentia > Muridae > Rattus > Rattus rattus. Next base: position 257,040,977 of record NC_046154.1, read on the forward strand.
CACGGCTTCTCCTTACTCTTTGGGGATAAGTCCCGGAGAGCCTGTTCTGTATCGGTCGGTCTTTGGGGACACAGGGACAGAGCCACAGGATTGGTTAGCTGGCGCAGTCAGCTCAGAAGTGAAGCTAACACAGTGCATATTGCTGGCACTGAAGCTGCTTGGCTTTGTGGGGGAGATGTGGAGGGACAACAGGTACCACCCAATCCTGAGAGCAAGTTTTTCTATTCCTCCTGAGGCCATGGGGACCATGAAAATTCAGGCTTGGGGGATGCTGCAAATGGTTCTGCTGCTGCCCCAGATATGGTATTGTACTGGCTAGTTTTTTATGTCCACTTGACCCAAGCTGGAGTTATCACAGAGAAAGGAACCTCCCTTGAGGAAATGCTTCCATGAGACCCAGCTTTAAGTCATTTTCTCAATTAGTTATCAAGGGGGGAGGGCCCAGCCCATTGTGGGCGGTGCCATCCCTAGGCTGGTGGTCTTGGGTTCTGTAAGAAAGCAAGCTGAGCAAGCCAGGAGAAGCAAGCCAGTACGTAACATCCCTCCATGGCCTCTGCATCAGCTCCTGCCTCCTGACCTGCTTGAGTTCTAATCCCGACTTCCTTTACTGATGAACAGCAATGTAGAAGTGTAAGCTGAATAAACCCTGTCCTCCCTAACTTGCTCCTTGGTCATGTTTGTGCAGGAATAGAAGCCCTGACTAAGACAGGTACAGTAGCTGCTAACAGACCCCAACAGCTCCTTCATCTCACCCACCTCACCCACCTCATCCTACTGAGCACGGTGTGCTGAGCTCTTTGGTCTCCAGGACTGCTACTCTCACAGGCTTTTGAGTACAGGATACTCTACAGTGTCCTGTGGATGGTTGGTTATTGTTTCTTGTTCTTTGAACTTTCTGGGGTAATGGTACCACACGCTGCCTACACACTGTAGACAATTATCCTCTGTGATAATGGAACGAAGAGATGAAGGACTCTTGGGAAAGATAGGTAAGCCTCCACCTCATCATTTGAGCTAATGACTGTTCGCCTAGTGCTGGCTTCTTTGAGAATGACACAAAGGCTGAGATCTATTTGGGGTCAGCACGGGGACCTGTTGGGCTGCTGAGTGGACACGGAAGCAAGCATACTTTGAAGAGCCTTAGGCTCTGAGGAGTCTAGGGAGATGCATGGTGTGGAGAAGCCACAGGTATAGGATGCTCTATGACTGCCTCAGCCCTATGCAAACCATGGCCAACTGGATTCCTAAACTCTCAAGACACCCAAGCGGGGACCATAGTTGGATCTGAGGGAAGTGATAGGCAGGGATAAGCCTCATCACTCATAACCACACAGAGGGCTGCCGAAGGCATTCCTCAGTGCCACACAGTGGCCTCCTGGATAAGGCTAAGTCTCCCCAACCACACCCTCAGGCTGTTCAGCCTCCTTTATAAGGGCCATACTGGTGAAAACTGATGCCAAGAAAGAACTCATATAGCCATGGCTCTCTGTGACTCAGGCCAGAGGTTCAGAACTCCTAGGTCTCTGTCCTTCTTAGAACCAGGGGTAGCCCTAGATACTGTGGGTTCACCATTTTCTGGGTCAGACTTAGAAGAGACCGGCAAGTTAAGGCAGTGTGTATTAGCAATTGCATACCAAGTGAACTGGGCAGGTGTGAGGGCCCCTTCCAGAGGCAAAAAGGTAGTCTAGTCTACCTGTGTCCTTCAGTCTAGAAAGATGAGGCCCAGCTCCTACTGATACCTGTGGCCTAAGGTGACATGTTTTTAGGGTATCTAAAATATTGGTGAGAGAGAGAGAGAGAGATCTTTAAAAACCACAACTTAATGTCCTTGCTGTGTGTGATTCCATCATGGCCTCATATAGAGTAAATTAATACCCTAGGTTTCACATGCCACCATAAATTGTTTCTCAGAGGTGACAGTCTTGTCACCCATTTTTCTTTAAGAGGCCATGTGGTGGCTGCTAATTCCTCTCTAGTGTCACTCATTCCAGACCTTCCTCCAACCAAGACCCCTCCCCAGCCTGCACCTCAGCTATATCAACTGCATCCAAGCCTGCAGTGTCACCTGATGAGTTGGGGATGCTCAGGGGACAATCTGGGCCTGGGGAATGCTGTAGCCTCGTCCCCTCGTGGGGCCTTCTAAGTGTGTGTGATAAATGGATCTATTGATTAGCCCAGTGCAGACCCCAGGCACATGCTGATGTCTGCATTTCCGTAGTCACTGCTTCTCACAAGTGGGGGTCACCACCCCATTAGTGGGTCGTGAAATTAATTTACTGGCTCATGATCAGCATGTAAAGGGGGGAGGAAGGGTCATAAAAATACTAAGGTGCTTCTCAGGTCACTGGGACGAGTGCCACTTATCTCGACACAAGCACGGTGGGTTCTGTGCGAGATGCGCGTGTCACTGTGGAAAGTGGGATGTCCGTGGCCCTGAGGACTCGGGAGACAAACGAAGCTCTGGGCTAACTTTGTTAAGTGTTGCCTCTGGGGTTGCCCCTTATACTTTGCCTTGTAAGCATCCATCTGCGACAAGCCTGATGACTAGTGATTGCTGAGGGCTCTCCATGGTTACGGAAGCAGCGCTCTCTCCTGCACCCAACTGTGATGCATCAGTTTTAGAGATGGGGCAAAGAGTGGGGTTGCCTCCCTCTTCTGCAGCTTCTGGGCTCCTGGTTTCCACTAGCCCTGGCAGCGGGACTTACAGGGGACCTAAATGAAAAGATCTGGAGGATCCTAGATGGGGATTCTGGTCCCTCGTGGCTGACCAGGAATGGATCTCTGTGCAGGTGTTGGCTGGCTCCGGCTGCACTGCACGCTGCACATGTTAGTGGCTTTCACAGATATTCTAATCAGTGTTTACTCTGCTCTTCTGTGATGTTTATGGATTGCAAGATGCTCAACGGTAAGCTATACTGTTCCCTAAATCAGAATAAACCAGCTGGGTTGGAACCCACTTTTCCAATTAGCTATTAAGCACCATGTTTTAATTCTGTATGCAGAAACAGGCAGTTGTAGGGGTAGGGAGGTTTGGGGAAGGCTTCTCAGAAGTCCTGATCAAGAGCTAGTACTCCGTAGGCATGTATACCCTAGAGAACACAGATCCAAATATACCCAGATGCCAGCTGCAGGAACACATGTGGACGTAAATGTCCAACCTGCACCCAGTGTTTCTGGGCCTCTATTACAGGCAGAGAGGTAGAGTCCATCTGAGCAGCCTATCTGAGGAGCAGTGGTTCCTTTCTGCTTGCCTGAAACTGGCTGCTGACTTGGCGTGGGCAGCCCATCCCCCGACCCGCTGGGGCATGTGGAGGTCAAGAGCACCGAGAACAGTCATATCGTGAAAGAACACAAATGCAGATGGTCTGCTTATTAGCTGTCCTGGCAGCATCGTCTGCAGTGCCTCGCATCTGTCCATGGCAACCCTGCTTCAGGAGAGCTGGCCCAGAACAGGGAGGGCCCTGCTCTCCTCTGATGGACGGGCAGCTGTTCAGTGGGCTGTACTCATCCCGCTCAGGACTCTGCCCCTACAGCTTCCTGCCAACTTGGAAGTGGGGAAGGGGTCTGCTTAAAGGTCTGCATCATGGGATTCTGAAGGTTGTGTGTGGCCTGGTGGCCATATTTAAAAAAAAAAAACTGGGTTCCTCTCAGGAATCAACATAGGACCCTAACCATAGCTAGCTGACAGGCAAAACACAGTTGTTCCCATCACTGTCTTGGGTCAACATGGAGCTCCCAGAATAAGATACGGGGGTTGGGGGGGACATCTAAACTTCAGAAGGACAAAATCATTCCCACACTGTCCTTCCTTGACCCAAGGTAGAGATATTTGGGTCTAAAAGGGATTCTCATTGAGAAAATACCTTCAAAGTTTGTAGCGTTCTCCTAATTAGTGATTGACGTGGGAGGGTCCAGCCCACTGTGGGCTGTGCTACCCTTAGTAAGATGATGGACAGTCCTGAGTGCTGTAAGAAAGCAGCCTATGTGAGTCATGGGGATCAAGGCAGTGGTAGCATTCTTTCATGACCTCTGCACTAGTTCCTGGTCTGGTTTTCTTCTATGACACAAACCCTAACTGAGATACACAGAAAGAGAGATCCACGCAGACACACACACACACACACACATACAAACACAAACATAAATGCAGATCTCAGAATGAAATGCCTGAGGAACTGTTCAAGCTGCCATCCAGGTATCCCCAGCCCAGGTGTTGCAGAACCAGATGTGGCTCCTGACCTGTAGTTCCCTGGTTGCTGGAATGGCCTACCAGTGTGGAGGGAGAACAGGCCTTGCTCGCAGGGCCCACACCATTGACTCTGCACCTGTACCCATGTGAAGGTAGAGAACGAAGAGACTAGAACCATGTGGGCATCTCCCAGAAGAAGAACAATGAACAGGCTCCTGGATTACACTTACAGTGGGAATCCAGATGCATTTCCAAAGGTTTGAATCTTGAAGAAGAAAGTGGGATGCTTGTCTAGGAAGTCAAATGAGAAAATGAATCCCTGGGGATGGGAGTAATGCAGCTGCTTCAGCCCAAGTTCATTCCTCATCTGCCCACTAATCCCTGCCCACCATAGATAGGCACTGTGGCTCCATCTCCAGAGGTCCGGTAGCTCACAGTTGGACGCCTCACGTGTGCATTCGGCATGACTTCTTAGGGATGAGGGCTGAGTTGCATCAGCCAACACACACGCAGGGAAAGCATGTCCACCTTGGACCTGGGCCCTTACCCAGTACCCAAGACAGCTGATTTTATAGGCAGCCAGGAAGGACATCTCCTAGTGTGGATGAGACCCCAGCAAGGAGGTTTAGGCAGTGCACAGGAGCCATGCTGGAGCCCGCCTGAATGGTAAACAGTTCATCTACACAGCCACAGTAGGGACTTTAGTCAGAGAAGGAGCAGGTGACCTGGAAGATAAGCAGTATACGGCACATGCATTCCCTATGTCACCAGGAAGAGACATAGGGACACCGGAGGTCACTCTCCAGCCCACACAGCAAGCAGTGAGCCCTGTAGCAGCTGCCGTCGGAGCACAGGCTCCTTGAAGACAAGACCTATAAGTGTAGTGGGATTCCTAGCTTTGCGTGAAGGGAAGGGAAGAGGTGCCCTGGCAGGGAGATCCTTGGCTTCCAAGTGGCTGATCACATGTGAGCAGCAGTGGGCATTCCAGTTTAGCCACCCTAGGAAGCCCTAGTCACCCTGCACCTGCCCTGTCTGTACCATCTGGGACCCTTTGGCTGTCTTACTCCTTATAGTAAGACCATGCCAGGAAGTTCCATTGTCCCCTAGTCCTGCTAGCTGTCCCCATATGGTCCTCCTCCCTCTGTCTGATGCTGGGAATCTCTGTAGCTTATATCCTACTTGTACACGCAGGCAGCTCCCTAGTTCTGAAACACCCAGACTTTGGGGACACGGCATGCAGCGTGTCACTTCTTTTCTTGATTTGATATCCGTCATTCTCCCAGGTAGTTAATTCGGTTAACTGTACACAAATGAGACTGGGAAGCACAAGCTTGTAAAACACACACACACACACACACACACACACACACACACACACACACACACACACACAATCTGTTTCTACCATCACTAAGCCACTTTCCAAGACATTAACATCTTTGACTCCAGATGTCCCCTGAGCTGGCCCTGATTCCCAATGGCACCTGGTCTGGAGAAGCCACCTTGGTAGAAAGACTGTGTGAAGAGAGATATGTGGGCTGTGTCTAGCCAGTAATGAAAGGAGCATGTGGGGCCCTCCCTGACACGGTCTCTACCTGCTAAAATAAACCTTCAAAAGACTTCCTTAGCCAAGGTGAGGCAGATCCCTAAGGGAGCAGCAGCATCTGTGAGACCAAGAAGGCAAGGCCAAGGATTTGGAATCCTCCCTCTGTACACGAGGAGACACAACTGGAGAGGAGGTGTCATGTGAGCTCATCTCAAGGGACAGTGCTCCCCTGTGACAGTCTGATTTAGTGGCTCCAAAGCGGGGGGCACCTGTGTGACCCCACTGCATCTCAGAGGGGCAAGGAGAATGGGTCGTGGCGATTGGTTGCCGTCAGCGGATACAGGGGTGTTCTTGTGGAGATTCTCTGTGTGAATCTCACATCTAGAGAGAGTCAGTGAGTCACCATCCATGCAGCTGACCTAAGCAGACTGCGTTGACATTCTTTTTCTTAAACCTGCTCGGCTCCCTACACCCTCCTCGTCCTAAGGCCACAGGCCTAGTACTGTGAAGACCCAAAGAAACAAACCTGGGGAATCACATCCGCTCTCTTGTCTACCATGGAGCTCACTGACAGGGAGGAACCTAGGCCAAAGTTCAGAGGCCTCTGCCCTCACCTCCAGTATGATCGGAGGACGCCTCTGACATTTTGCTGGTAGAGAAAAAGAAGCAGACATACCGGGCGCGTGGGCAGAGGAAGAGTCAGACACACCAGGGCAAAAGAGAGCCACCATGCACAACGAACTACTTCCCACAGGCAGGCTGCCAAAACAGGAACGTCACAGGGAGAGGAGGAGAAAAATCCCGCCTGCGACCCTGGAGCAGAGATGGCCTCTCGCCCAGCAGCCCTGCGCCTCAGATCGATTTAGATACTTTCTGGACATGACGTCCTCACAAGGACAAAGCAGACTGGATTAAAAAAGTAGCGTGAGCACTGAGGCGGGCCGTGCAGACTCAGTCCGCAGGAGCCCGGTGCCTGCGCCCTAACCCATCTTTGTTCAGCACAAGTGATGAAAGACCACAGTCATTACTTGGATCAGTGCGCGGTCCATTCTGTGCTCGTCTGAGTCACCCTGTTCATCACCACGGTAATAGCCGGACATTTTAATGGATTCCGTGCGCAAACAAAAATGTATATGGCAGTGCTGCATCAAGTAGTATTGTAAGCAGACACATCCCTCATGCTCCTGGAGAATATGAGCCCAGAAACAAAAACAAACAAAAAAAAGAGATTGGTTTGACAAAGCTGCGTTATTTCTGTTGGCATTTTTCACAAGGAGAGGCATTATGGCTGGTCCCTCTTTTCCGTAATTGGTCGGCATTCATCTCAATTTTCCTTAAAGCAGTCATTCGTTGAATTGTTTTAAATGCATGAACAGCAAGTGTTCGGAACTAAGGGGAACTGGCTCAGTGCAGGGTGAGTATGTGTGGGTGGGTGTGGGGTGAGCTCACTGCCACAGAAAGGGTTCTCCTCATGGTAGGGGAGGTGACCAGCAGCTGGGCCAGCACTGAGCGTGTCTGAAGGTGGCACCAGGATGACTCAGGGCTCCAGGGAGGTTGAAGATGACAGGCCAGGCCCTGTTTAAGGTTGGTGTTCTAAGAGTACGGCTAGAGAAATCGAGTTTCAGCCCGCAGGCTCAGCCCGTTCCTGTCCCCCCAGCCCTGTCTGCCTGTCAGTTCCTTCCCTCATCTCCCAAGTGTGTTGGTTGTGTGCTGGAAGCTAAGGGTGTAGGCTGACTCAGCACATGGCCCCCTATGTTAAGAAGGTGTCGACCCTCACAGGTCTCTAAAGGGCTCAGTCTTTGGAGCTCAGTGAATACACGTGATTATCTCGGTACCTACTGCACTGCTGAGAACATAACTAAGGTAGCACTTGTCCCCGCTGCTGCCGTACTGTGTCACACAGACACAGCTGAGGGAGGCAGGGGCCTCCTGACTAGACTGTCTTCCACCCATGGACGCTGGGAATAGAGCCATCACCAGAGGTGAGATCTTGTTCTTTCGGGCCTCATCCTTTCACAGTTCTGAACACTTACTATGAAAAGCCTGAAGGTAAAGTCTTCCTAGGCCCCCATGTCCTGGCCAACCCTCTTCTCCCATGGCCTAGATACCCTCTAGACTTGAGGAAAGCTACTCATGGAAAGAAGGCTATAGAATGTTCCAGAAAACTGTGTTAGAGACCTTTGAAAAGACCCTAAAGTCATCTCCCAAGTAGAACCCAGAATAGTCAACTCTAATATACTGCTCTATACACAGTGAAGTTGATACCCAGTTGGCCACCCTAAGATGTAGCATTCCAGGACACTGCTACCTATTGGACCAGGCATGAGTCCCTGGCAGGTAACCTTGCTTTCCCCAGGAAGGGGCCGAACTCCATCTTTACAGGTAATGCTGGCTAGGTGTTCCAAATATGTTTCTCTGTGTTGTTTTACTATTTTACTATGGCCTTAGGCTCTCTTATGTAGGGATGGTATTTTCATTGAGGCCAGAAGTAAATGCAGGTCTCGACTGTCTGAGAAATAGCAGGATATTGAGTATAAAGTTGGAAGATGAGTTAGCATCTGTGTGTTCATCATGGAAGCTGTTGTGGCCATGCCTTCTAACACCTTCCTGAGCTTCATCCCTGAGCCAGGCTATCCCTTAGTCCCAGGCTCCCTGAGTTGGTCCTCATTGTTAAGGTGTACAGATTTGACTCACTGTCCTTAGCCAGTTGTGTGGGCTGAGTAAGCAGGAGTGGCTTTGCCTGTGGCAGACCCTTTGCAGTGTATGCTACAGAGGTAGTGAAATATCAGCCTTCAGCATAGATGTTTGTTGAACTTAGCGTTTCTATTGCTATGACAAAACACAGAAATAAAGTTGGGGATGAAAGTATTTATTTGTCTTACATTTCAATATCATCTGTATTATCAGGATTCTCTAGGGTCATAAACTTATGGAATGATTTTCTCTTTTCTCTCTCTCTCTGTGTACATATATGCATAGTATATATAGTATATAATATATATATAAAGGGAATTTATTAGAGTGGCTTACAGGCTGCAGTCCAATTAATCTAACAATAGCTAACTATGAGCAGAAAGTCTAAGAGTCTAGCAGTTGCTCAGTCCCACAGGGCTGGGTGTCTCAGCTGATCTTCTGTATGTCCTGGAATCCTGAAGAAGCAGACTCTAATGCCAGTGGAAGAATGGATGTGCTAGCAAGGTAGAGAAGAACAAAACCTTCCTTCTGTTGTGGTTCTATAGGCTTCGAGGAGAAGGTGTGGTCCAGATTAAAGGTGTGTCTGGATTAAAAGCATATGGCTTCCTCCCTCAAGATCCAGATCACAGGCCATACCCTTTATTTCTGGATTGTAGTTCATTCTAGCTATAGTCAAGTTGACAACCAACATAGCCATCACATTGTCAGCCCATTATCGAAGGAAGTCAGGACAGGAACTCAAGTACGGCAGGAACCTGGAGGAAGGAACGGATGCAGAAGCCATGGAGGGGTGCTGCTTACTGACTTGCTCTCTGTGGCTTGCTCAGTCTGCTTTCTTATAGATCCCAGGATCACCTTCCCAGGGGTGGCACCTCCCACAATGGGCTGAGTCCTCCCCCATCAATCACTAATTAATAAAATAATCTACAGCCTGATCTTATGAAGGCTTTTTCTCAATTGAGGTTCCCTCATTTCAGATTACTCTAGCTTGACATAAACCTCACCAGCAGTGTTTGTGATACGTCTTTAAAAATGAGATTGAGGGATTTGGGCCTCTATCTTCATTGTTTAAAATGTCAACGCTCCATTAACTCAGACACTCAGCAGGTGCATCAAGTCCTAAGACAGCCTCTGCCCCAGCCCCAGCCGGATCTCCAGCCACAGCATAGATGACTCTGCAGATCTGCATAAATGCACCCGGTCCCCATAAATGCCCCATCCCCCGCACTGGAACATAAATCTCATTCTTAGCCTGCAGCATGCATAATGACACCTAGGCACATTCTGAGAGAAGAGCCCTCTTCTGGGACTGATCAGTGGTGCCGAATGAACCTTCTTGGTCAGACTCAGACATCCATAGCCTGAGGAACTGACACTTCTGTCTCTGGGCAGGTACCTGGTAGTAGTTGGGTTTCCTAAGCCTTGGTTTTCTTATCTGGAGAAGGCAAGAGGGTTCCCTCGCCTGTTCTCACAGGTTACTGGGATAAGAAAGGAAGAGCGGAGGGAAAGGGCTTCTGAGACATGAGGGGTCTCTGTAGGGAAGGTTATTGCTCTTTTACACCCCACATCCTCTGGGATGCTCCCATCTCCGTGACTATATAGGATGAAGGAACCTCTTCTGGAAAGCTTTCTCTTGATATGATAGCATTCATGCATTGGGTGTGGTCAGGGTATGATTTGTGTGCCTGTATCTCTCCCACGTGTTGTTGGATCTGCTATATGTAGCCATGGCCATCTCACAAAGCATGTAGCCAGCTGGTAGGTAGGTTTCCAAAGATGAGGTGAAAGAACTTGGTATTTTTTTTTCACTTTGGGAGAAATGGCACTTCTCAGTAACTAGTGGGAGAGGAATCCCAAGCCCGTGGAAATGCATCCATGATCTGTAAACTAGTAGTTGGACTCAACATGGTGGCTTCATCTTCTGCCCAGCTTCCAGTTAGCAAGGAGGTTTGAAGTAAGAACTCTCAATATCGTCAAGCCTTAAGAGTAAGAAGAGGCTCCCCACGTAAGATGTCCTTGGGCTCCTCAGAAGAGCAAACAGCCCATGTCACCTCTGAACCATGCTTTGACTGCTAGTCACAGTACCCAAAAAACCCTAGGACATAAGATGGGCTTAGTGGGCTTAGAATTGGGACATGTATCAAACAAAGAGACCTCAGAGCCTGTGCTCAGGACCCTGTCTGCTCTCTGCCCTCTCAAGGAAGTGAAACTACCACACTGAGGCACAACCCAAACGTCTAATAGCAAGAACCCAACCCTGAGGCCACCTCTGAACCTTTGGGTGGTCACATGAAAAGGAATGTTTCTTCACAGTTACCAGCATGCACCAGGTCCAGCCTGGAAGAGGACACAGCAACCCAGATCCAGGGGAGCAGAGGGAATCTACAGACTTGGCAGCCAAGCCTTCTTGGAATGTAGGGCAGCCTTGGTCTCTGCCTGGTGGACTCAGGCTACAGACTGGAGCTCGGGGAATTGAGCTCTATCTGTGAGAAGTGTGGCCTGAAGAGAGGCCTAGGTAACCCTGGAGCAGCCCACTGGGCTCCCACTGGCAGCCTCAGAGGTGTTACTTGGATACTCCAGAGCTGAACGTGGCCGTGTCTGTCATTCCAGGATAGCATGGCAGAGAAGAGTCTGGGCTGAAGGCGAACCCTTGTGCTTTCCCACAGAGACGTGCAGCGCATGCAAAAACACTGAAGACCTCAGAGCAGAATTCAAATGTGCATCGGAAGCCACAAATAATAGAATTGTCACCACAGAAAATGGAAACTACTTCGTGAGAGCAATATTAAAACCAGGAAACAGCAAAGAAGTGGAATGAATCGGGGGGAGAGAGTCAGGTTTGGAGACCAGAGAAGAGGCATAGCGCCTCAGAGCTGGGGTGCTGCCTAGAAGAACCCTGACATCAGGAAGTGAGAAGATGAGCTTATGGGTGAAGTAAGGTGTTAGAAAGAAACACTCAGGTCTCCCAGGCAAAAGGAAAATCCCAACTAGGGAAGAAACTTGACTGGATCTGATATCACAGGACATGCCTGACTTTGATGAATGAAGGAAACCCGGGTGACAGCCATTTAAATGACACTGAAGAAAAATAAAAGATGGAAGATCGTGATTCACAGAACCACTACAGACACAGTCTTGTGAGCCCAGAGATACCTGAAGCCAAAAGATGAGACCAAAACACAATCTCCCTTGTGAAGTCAGCCTTATTCCTAATTGCTTTGGACAAAGGTAGTAACTAGAAGCATTTTCCATGACTGGGAAGACATACCACCCCCCACCTAGTGTACCTACAAAGGTGAATAAAAGACACACTCAGATCAATAAAGCAAGACTCAGAAATCAGGAGATTAAAAAGTTCACATGGTCCACCACTGACACCAATCACAGGCCATGATGGATACATACCTAAAACCCCAGCACTAAGGAGACTGAGGCAGGAAGATCTCCAGTCTGAAGCCAGCCTGTTGCTGTGGCTACACAGTTGAATGCAAACTCCCAGCTCTGTCCCTTGATTTTCTCTGAATTATGCAAAGGTCTCCTTATGTAAATGAGGCTCTAGTGTCACCTGTGGTTGATTAAGGATGGCCAGAGAACAACCAGCAGCAGTGTGGGAAGGATCACTGCAGCCCATCCTCAATGCAGGATCATTCCTCTTGGTGGTCAAAGGATTCCAGGATGGCTTCAGTCCATCAGGAAATGGACTCCTTGATTTGACCAGCATTAGAAACTACCAATGAAACTAATCCTGCTTTCTGCTAAAGCACCACAAACAAAAGAGCAAAAAGAACCAGAGGGCAAAATGTGCAAAATGAGTGGATCCAGGGGAGAAGGGTAGCCAGACACCAGGACAGATCACTATGTATCACAGGAACCTTGCCGCCTGTGAAAACAATAAATGTAAATGGGCCAGCTGTCTCTATTTAAAAAGCAAAGACTGTCAGGTCAGTTGTTCAAGATAGCAATGGTTCAGAGGTGTCCAAAGGCACTCTAAGCAACACAGGAAAGGTTTAAGGTGAAGGTAAAGAAAGTTATACCAAGTTATGGAAACAAAAGAAAAACAGAAAGTAAGACATAAGAAATTGGAACATTGTGTAATCATATGTCGGTACAGTTAATAATTATATTTGTTCATATATTATAGTTCAATGAAATGAAAAATGTCTGGTATCTCCACAGATGCCAAGCACACCAGGGACACAGTTGAGGAAAATGGGATTGCAGATGAAATGAACAGAATGGGTGTTTGAAGTTGAGGTTAAACAGGGGGTTTGAATCTAAGAGTTATATGCATCTCTCAGATCTGAATAATTGCCACCAAGACCTGGAGTAGGGAGAAGCAGGGCATAGGTCCTGTGAAACACACCTTCCCACAGATGCTTTTGCAATTACCTATGGAAACTGGTGCACAGACAAGGATGTTGCTAATGTGTTGTTATTTTCAAAATCTCCACAAAGATATCATCCCAGACTTAAGAGGTACGCCAGCTTTCCTTTCTAAACTAGATCATGAGCTGTGCTTCCTTGAGGCCACAGAGAGTTGAAACCAACTTGCCTTGCAGCAGTTTCTCAGGCTAACTCAGAGGTGACCTGGCTCTCAGGGCCTTCGTCTATGTGCATATAAAATAAGCAAGATCCTACCTCCAGGGTTGGTGCCACAAGTGAGTCATCACCTGATGTGATAACTGAACTGGGCAGAGTATGCTGGACAATCACACATGGAATTAGGGTCCCATTTAAGATGAAGTAGAAAGAACTCAGTGTGTTCAGTGAACAATGTTCTTGCTGTGAGTGGGAGGGTATCGTTGCACATCAGAAACAATAAAAGTAAAAAGAAAATAATTAATCAATTATGTAATTCATTTAAAATAAATAAATAAATAAATAACCACCCTCCAAAGAGAGGAAACATTAGCATCAAAATTATTAATTAGCTTAAAAAGAAGCACCTGGCATTGGTTGCTGTATCTTTAATAATCATAGAAAGACGTGATTTTTTTTTTAACCTCCAGTTAGCCCTCATTTTAAAGGCCAAAACATAAATTTAGGAAGAGGATGTCAATCTCACCCTTAGACTGTTTATACACTCAGGAACTGCCACCACATTCATCAGGATCCCGGTGCTTTGACTGCATGCATGATTTTTTTTTCTGTGTAGAAAATTACTGAACGTATCACAGAAGGGGAAAAATATTAATCTCCTGTAAACTTTCCAGGCCGAGGGAGTTTGATGGGTATGTTTAACATGCAGGACTCTTCTGCCTCAATACTGAGACACGTGCTGCCAAACTGCCAGGTTAATTTGGGAGCCTTGGAAGTCCCGATTGCAGGTGTATCCTCGAGAATGGAAAAGCAACAGTGCTTGTTTCCGCAAAGTCTGAGGCTGGTGACTCGCGGTATGCCAGGGCATAGGACTCACCCAGCTGAGTAGCCTTGGGGCCTGAGTCCTCAGCTGTCTGAGGTGCTGCAGGCCCATCTGGGTTCCTGCCTGCAGCATGCCTTTCCCAGTCACACTGTCGAATGGGACGCATGGCATCTATACCTACAGGAAACTCCGTATCTTGGACTCCACAGTCCTTGAAAAGTTAGACAAAGCCAGTGGCCGCAAAGGAATTGAGTTATATTTTTAATATTTCACAGTCAGATAATATGAGAGACCACAACAGGAAAAAAAATGTGGAGTTCCTCGTGTAGCCAGTGCACCTGAAAGGCAGCAGGCACACAGTAATTAACACTGGTAAATAGTGAAAACCAACTGAACGGCACCAGCATCCTCAAACCTTAGCCTAGCACAGTGGGTCTGGTGTTCCATTCCTTGTGCTGTGTCCTTGTAAAGCCAGAGGCATTGATTGTTCTGCAGGCAGGCACAGGCCTGGAGGGAGGCCATCCGGGAGCTTAGGCCACCACCTCTGATCCCTCATTGGACATTCTTGAAAACCAAACCGAGGGCCCTGAATATCTGAGGTGAGAAGTGAAGCCTTCGTAAGCCTCAGAAACTCAGTTCAAGGCCTCAGAAGTAACCGATTGGACCTGCTACCAGTGTATTTATTCAGTTTGGAGGGTTTTGTTCCCATTCACACCGTGTCGTGTTTGACAAGCAGCGATCCATAGACCAGACCAAGCTATCCTGGTTGCAGATAAAGCCATGGGAGGGATCACTCGTGCTCCCTCACACCTCTGATGCTGTCATTTCCGTTAAGTTTCCGAGGAAATCCCTTGAGGCTTTACAAAGGATTTTGACATTTTATCACCGTAGTTCAGTCGGAGGAGTGTGCATGTCCGTGCCCTGTGACAGCAGACATGTGACTCCGAAGTTGACATGGAGTCAAAGGTCATATGTAGGTACCTGGTTCTGGGCTTGAGACTCCAACCAGGCCTGAGCTCTGACTCCTGCCACTGGTCCACATGAGATGGGGTGGAAATCGTGTGGGCGAAGTCCCAGGCTCCAGATGCAAGCCTGGTGATGGTTAGTGTTTGTCACTGCTGTCTCCTGGCCCATGGAACAGACCATGTGTCCCTGAAGTGGAGCTAAGGGTTCCTAAGAATTGCATTTGGGACACATCAGAGCATCAGCCATTGCTGTGAGGATTGGCTTAGTCCTTTCTGGGTAAGGGCGGAGGGAAGTCAGATTGGATTCTTTACCACGTGCTGTGTCCCAGATAAAATTCCCTAGGGACTGCAGAATGGGGTGAGACCGAGGTGGTGAAGACGAAGCACGGATGAGCACCGAACGAAGTTCAGAGGGAGGCTGCAAGTTCAAACCCAGCCTGCAAAATGCTCCCTGAGACCGTGAGCTGGGCGGTGTTCTCTATGAGCACAGGAAATACCGAAAGTGGCAGATGCATGGATGCACCCGACCTCTCTTGCAGCCTGGCTCTGTGGCATGGAGCGGCCAAGCATTGCAAATACCACAGACCTGTAGCCTAAGGGGAGAAACCTATGGGCTGAAGGTACAACTCCATGACAGATCATATGCCTACAACGCACAGTGCCCTTGGTTTAACTCACACCTCCCTTTCCCCTCAAAAAGTAATCAGTGTGCCAAGTACATATTCTACTGAAAACATTTTGATCAGTAGCCCATCATACAGCTGAAAAGGCACAGGTAGAGCCATGGTAATCTGGAGATGGGTTGGAGCAGTTGACAAAGCAGGCTTACTGTGTGGTGCAAAGACAGTTCCCCAGAGGGAAAGGGATAATGTATATGAATACCTAATTCCCACAGTAGCAAAACAGGAATGCTCAAGACATGTGGCGATCATTCTCAGACGATAGCTGATAAAAAGACGGATGAGGCATCGGCCATCAGAGACATTGCAGTTGGTTTTATTTCCTTCCGGCTACCTCTATGACCTTCTGGAAGATGCTAGTATATATAAGCCCATCCGTCTTTTGGAAGGCATAGGGACAGCATCCATCTGGATAATCACAAGGAACCCAGTGTAGCCATTGCTCAGAAAGATGAGCCTAGACTTAGCGTAGGACCCAAAGGTCCCCTCCTTATGTCTTTCTACCCACAAAAAGAGGAATACCTGTCCATACATGTGCATACCTATTCATCGTGGCATTGTTGATAGAGCCAGCAGATGGAGAAGGTCAGGTGCCCATCAGTGGCTGGTGGGTAACTGCAATACTTACTTTAGCTGTGAAGAGGACTGGGTGCTGGTGCTTGCTACCATGTGGTGCACCTCGCATGGTGAGTACCGTGTGGTTGTTTGAATATGCTTGGGCCATGGGAAGTGGCACTATGAGGAGGTGTGGCCTTGTTTGAGTGGGCGTGGCCTTGTTGGAGTAGGTGTGGCCTTGTTAGAAGGTCATCACTGTGAGGGTGGGCTCTGAGGTCCTATGCCCAAGCTCCACCCACTGAGGAAGAGAATCTCCTGCAGCCTTCATCCGGATGCAGAACTCTTGGCTCCACCAGCACCATGTCTGCCTGCATGCGGCCATGCTTCCCGCCATGATGATAGTGGGCTGAACCTCTGAGCCCATTTAATGATTTCCTTTATAAGAGTGGCCTTGGTCATGGTATCTCTTCACAGCAATGAAACCCTAACTAAGACATACTACTGAATGCCTCTATAACATGTCCAGTCTGAGCAGACCACAAAGATAAGAAAATGGGTGATGACTGATGGTGTGCTGTCTCACTGAGGAGACAAAATTAAGCTAAATCAGACTGTGGTGGTGATTGCCCAGTCCTATGACTATAACCTAATCCATTGGTTTAATAGGATTCATGATTAAATATCACAAGATACATAACATGGTCTCAGTGATGCAGCTACAGTGGACATACAGATGTTGTGTCTCCCACTCATGGAGATTTGCCCCACATCATCCCACCAGCCTGAACTCAAAAGCCCTCTTATGATACACTTTAGTGTGGCGGAGACTTGCTTGATGGGATCCAAGATAGCAAAGGTGAAGCAGATACCTGTCCTTAAGCCCCTGTCTCAGCTCCCAAGAGGGTCTGTACCCCTGAAGGTATCCAGAGTGTCTCAGCTCCTCCTCTCCCTTCAAGATCCTGTGCCATGGATCCTGTGAGGAATGATGCCACCCCACAGACCTCACCAGGGACCATCCTCACTGCTGACAGTCAATTAAGTGGGAAAGGAGGGTAAAGCTAGGGGTGTGACAGCTAGATACGCTCACACCTAACATCATTATTCCAATTTAAAATGTAAGAAGCTAGCTCCTCAGGAGCTGGGTGGATTGGTTCTCTATTGCTGCGTCACGAATCCACAGAATAACGACTCTTCTTGGCATGCCTCTGTGGTCAGGGTGTCCCACTGCCAGATGACTTCTCTAGCTGGTATACACTATAGCTGCATGTACTCAGATGTATGCCCTACCCCAACACATACAAATTCATACACATAACTCACTCAAATGCATTTGTGTGCACTATCTCAGTTACATATGTGCAAACAGGCACATGGACTGCATGCACACATGACCCATACATGTATGTATCATACCTGCAATAACATGTATGTATATACCACTCCCATATGTGCACACACATGCAAACACACACATACACGCACACTATGCCAATATTTTTCCATAGAATCTGCTACTGTTTTTCGTTTGTTTTGCTAGTTTGTCTGTCTGATTTGTTTGGTTTTGGTTATTGTCATTTTTTGGTTTGGTTTTGGTTTTTTGTTTTGTTTTTTAGTTAAACTTGTGTCCAGACACTTTGCTAAAGGTGTTTATCAGCCATAAATGTCTCCTGCTAAAACATTTGGAGTCACTTATGTATACTATCATATCACATGCAAACAATGACACTTTGACTTCTTCCTTTCCAATTTGATCCCCTTGATCTCCTTTAGTTGTGTTATTGCTCTAGCTAGAACATCAAATACTATATTGAATAGATATGGAGAGAGTAAATAGCCTTGTCTTATTCCTAATTTTAGTGGAATTGCTTTAAGTTTCTCTCCATTTAATTTTATGATGTTGTCTATAGGCTTGCTCTATGTTGTGCATTTATTATGTTTAAGTGTGTCTCTTGCCTCCCTGATCTCTCCAAGACTTTTATCATGAAGAGGTGTTAGATTTTTGTCAAAGGCTTTTTCAGCTCTGTATGTGTGCGTGTGTGGTGTTTTGCTTTCAGTTTGCTCATGGGGTGGGTTATATTGACAGATTTCCTTATATTAAGCCATCCCTGCATCCCTGGGATGAAGCCTACTTGATCATGGTGGATGATCTTTTTAATGTGATCTTGGATTCAGTTTGTGAGAATTTTATTGAGTATTCTCACATAAATGTCCGTGAGGAAAATTGGTCTGTAGTTCTTTTTCTTTGTTGAGTCTTTGTGTAGTTTGTGTAGCAGGTGACTGTGGCTTCATAAAACGAATGTAACAATGTTTCCTTGTTTCTGTTTTGTAGAATAGTTTGAGGAGTATTGGAATTAGCTCTTCTTTGAAAGTCTGGTGGAATTCTGTGCTAAATCCATCTCTCCCAGGGTGGTGTTGTTGCTGTTGTTGTTGTTGTTGTTGTTGCTGTTGTTGTTGTTGTTGTTGTTGTTGTTGTTGTTAGACATAAAGGTTGAGAGTCACTACTCTGAGCATCCTGCCCCCTGGGCTTCAGTATAGAAGCTCATAGATGTACCTGTTTCCACTCTCAGGCAAGCATAGCCCTTGACCCATAGTCAAGATAATGCGTTAGAGGCCCTGAGGTGGTCGATGGTAATCTAATCTAGCAGTAACACCCCAACTCATCTCAGATGTAAGGACCTGTAGCACTTGAGTCCTGCCTGGCTTTGTGGGATTCATATGGTGACAATGTGGGAGATCCCTTTGTCACAGATGGATAGATGGCTTCTACCAGCCTAAACTTATCTTGTAACAGGTCTAAATGCAAAACTCCTGAAATGAAGATGTACACAGAACCAGCTCCCTTAGTAGCCTCTAGGGAGGAAGACCCTCCCCATCTTGTCAATTCTCCGGTGGCCAGAACATTCCTTTGCTCAAGACTGCACCATTTCAGTCTCTGCCTCTGGCTTTGTGTTAGCTGTTTCTAAGTGCCCTGTCTATATCTGTGTTCAAACCTCAAATCCTGCCCTTGTAACAACACCAGTCATTAGATTAGGGTCCTCCATAAGCCAGTGGGACTATATCTAGCCTTGATTACATCTGTTAGAACCGACAAGACCAGGGTAGACAGGTCATCCCTCAGGGGATACCAAGAGTAATCTCCTGCAATCTCTGCACAAAGTCACAGAGGCATGAGGACCCAGGTGGCATCCTGGCATCCACATAACCTCAGCTTGTCTCCAAGACTAGCTGCACATGCAGAGCCCTCTCCCTGAGAAGAGAGTGGGCCTCCACTCCTCTCTGGTTCCTTATTAAGGAGTTTGTTTATGGAAGATCAATAAATATTTGATGGAAGGATGAATAGCTGTGGGCAGATTTTCCGGGCCAGCCCAAGACCTTCCTCCAGGCCTCCTACGATTCCTGAACATAGCTCTGGGTCCCAGTGGGCTCTGTACTGCTTCAGTGATCACATCCCATTTTTATAAGCTCAGGGAGATGTTACCTGCTAATTTTATCAGGGCTGTTGTTTGCTGTCGGGCCGTTAGAGGCTGCAGGCCTATACTGCACTCTGCCTGCATAGTGTGGTGGCACTGGGTCTTGGTCAACCTCCAGAGCACTTGTCTTTGGCTGTCGAGAGAGCGATTTTGAGATAACCTTCAGTCACTGGCACTTCCTAAGAGAGAAGCCTTATGTCCTGCAGGTAGGTGCTGGCCCTCAGGAGGCAGGGTGGTGCTGCTTACTGTAGATCCCCACTGGCCTCAAAGCAAGACCAGCTACATGGAGCTCCACCATTGGAGATAGGGTAGCAGTCCTGGGAGTGGAAACTAGTACCTTTCCTGAAGCCTGCAGTTGCTTCTGCTACTGTATGTTGGAGAATTCCTATTCAGAATCCCTAAGCAACACCCCCTCTACAAACCAAGCTAAGTATCTTACACCTGTCTGAAAGTCCAGATCCGATCTGACCTTCCCACAAACCATGAGTGTCCTGCTGCATTCTCAACCAGCCTGGAAGGACAGGAGGTAGCTCCATGGTGTTCCTGGGACCACCACCAGCCAGAGATAGTATCCTGGATGCCTTGAATCTAAGTACAAGTGACTCCATACCTAGCTCTGTCACTGTGCAGGCTCATTATTCTAGAAACATCTTTGCTGTCTATAGTGAACCATCATGCCCCCTCATCCAGTTATTGGCATCCTATCAAAGTGCATATGGTACTCAATATTCCAGGGCTGGACCCTGTGTGTTGACTGTAGAAATGACCCAGAGCCTTTGAATAAACCCTGTTTCCATTTTCAGCAAATGCCTATCCTATTATTTTGGTGCAAAGCAGTCCCTGTTGTCAAGAACCCCTTCTGCCCACCCCAGTCATTGTGAGTGCTGAGCTGGAGTCTACAAGATGTCAAAGTGACCTCATGACTAATAAGTGATTCTGTTGCCCTGGGACCACCACGGTCAGACTGTGACCCCAGGAGTGCCTCTAAACACTAGCACGGCAGGAAATGGTCTGGAGACATACTACCTGACAGCTGCTTGCTTCTGGTGGCTTCTCATTTCCGCCTTTCTCAGGGAAGTTTGCAGGCTGATCTTTCTTGTCCTCATCCACTAGAGCATCCCTTGTGACCCAGTGCATGTTCTCAGGATCTAAGTCACAGTGGTGGATGTAGGACTCTCTGCTTGGTATCCCATCAGGACATGGTACCTTCTGGGGGTAAGCAGTCTTCTCTTCTGGAGACAATGGTCTTGTTCCAACTGGCAATTGCCCCTCCCCCATATGTTAATAACATGCTAGCAAGCCTAGAATGGATCCACTTGGCCATGAAGGTTTGAAGCCTGGACTCCCCACTAACTGCCCCAGTACTGCAAAAGTAGCCAGAGACACCCCAGAATATCAGGAGGGACAGAGACATTTCAGAATATCACCTAATGTCTTTTTCAGCATGGGCTACCACCTTCTGCTGGTTCTCAGATATCTTCTCTCATGATGTAAATGTGTTTGGACCTGGGGAAACTGAGGTATAAGGAGGCTAAAAAGCAATCGGCAGCACAACAGATACTCTACCCTGGGAAAGAGACTAGCCTTAGCCCCTTCTGTGTAGCAAGGTAGCTCAGATCATCAAGAACAAAATAAGAGGAACCCAGAATAGACTAGGAAGGTCATAAAAAGATGTACAGGTTCTCATCTCTGAAGCCTAATGGTCACCATGGTATTGGAACTTGATGCCTTAGACCCGTGGCTCTCAACCTTCCTAATGCTGCAACCCTTTAGTACAGTCCCTAATTTTGTAGTAACCTCCAACCATAAAATTATCTTCATTGCTATTTCATATCTGTAATTTTGCTAAATATCTGATATGCACGATATCTGACGTGTGACCCTACCGCCAAGGGTTCAAGATCCACAGGTTGAGAAGCACTCCCTTGGATTCAAATAAGCTGTAAGTTGGGCTAAGGCTAGGACTCAAAACCAAAGAAGTCCCCCTGTTGCTGTTGCTGCCACCCATGGCCAGATGTGTTCTAACACCCAGACATAAACAAAAGGCCTGAGCTGGTCAGTGTCCTGAGCATCCTGATGCCCCATTCTCCAGAGCATTCACTGCGTGTCTGGAATAAACCCACCTTGGTCCATGTTTCTGGTGTTTTATGATCGCTGGGATTAAAAGCATGTGCCACCATACCCAGCCATGTTTTATGATTTGAAATTGGACCACAAACTCTGTCAGGTCTCTGTGGATCTGAGGCTTGACATGTGTCAAACCCTGGCTCCCTATGAGTTCTGCTTTCCTTCAGGAGATGGAACAATCCAGAAAAAAAAATGAGATGGTTAAGAAAAGGCTGCTGCTGAACGCCGCCACTCCTTGTGCCTTCCTGATTTTACAAGGACTTCCTGCGGAATGTGCTCCTCTGTAAGACCAACACACCCTCACCCCAGTGTCACCTGAAACGCTTAATGAGGACAGCAGGAGTCACACCCATAGCAGAGCAGAAAGCTTGCTTTTGCATGGTGCTCTTATGTGGCCAGATGGAAGGCAAACCTTGTTGTCTACCTTAGAGAATGATTGGCTGCAGCATCCTCACTAGCTCTGAGGCCTAGAAGTGCCCAAGCCATGTCCTTGGATGTGAACCGTGTCCACACCTCACCACACTGTTTTCCCTCCCTCAGAATGGAGCCGCATGTTCCATTCTGAGTGAGTTGACTGTTCCAAGCCAACGGCCTCAAGATTCACTAGGATTACTCTTAGAGCCACTGTGGCTAGTGTTCAGGTATAAAAAGCCCCACACTGGGAAGACAATAGCAGCCTCCACCCTTGAGGTGGCTATGACTAAACCAGAATGTTCTCCTCAGGTGGGAACGTGCGACCACCACTCTGCTTAGGCTGGTTACAGAGGGAAATCTCATGAATCTTGAACCTGGGACTCCTGTAACTGATGCCAGGAAAGTGGCCTGAACCTGGTGACATAGTGTGGGACAGCAGTGCCAGTCCCAGGAGTCCCATAGTGCTCTTCATTAAGAAGGCCTGTTGTCTGGGCTTGTGCTTATTGGTCTTGTCAACTTGACACAACCTAGAATCATCTGAGGAGTCTCAGTGATAGGTCGTCTACATTGAATGTGCTTATGGCTGTGTCTCTAGGAGACTGTATTTAAAAAGGTAGTTGATGTGGAAAGGTCCTGTCTACTGTGGGCAGTACTACTCTCTAGGCACAGAGTTCTGAACTCAGAGTGATGTCACTCATTCCCCTAAGTTCCTGCCTGGACTTAACCACCACGATGAACTGTGACCTGAAATTGTTAGCTGAAAGAACACCTTTGCCCCGACACTGGGTTTTGTCCAGATATTTATCACAACGACAGAAATTAGATTCCTCAGGGCTTGTCTCAGCTGGCACAGGTTGTTTTACTTCTAAGTCGAGTTCAGTTCCTGTCTGGGCACTGACAGCCCCAGCAGGGCAACAGCAATAGCATCCTATGAACTGTGGTCGACATGTGGTGGGCCTTAGGATGTGGGCATGGACATGACCTCTCTGTCTAGAATGTTCCCAATGGGTCAGGGAAATACTCAGCACCACCACTAATTTAGTGTCAAGTCAGACGTTCAAGAAAGAGGGCATTGTAGTCAGAATGAACAGGTACCTATGACATCAAGGTAGGATGAGCAGCTCAGACACGCTTACCAGGACCCCTGAGTTCAGCTTGAAGACCTTGGCAGGACTGCTTCAGCCACTGGCAGGGGGCTGGATATCTGGGTAAAAAGGCCTCTGTGGTACCCTTCTTGAAGATGAAACAGAAGGTGAGGTCAGGTAGGGTAGGACCAAATTGATGACTGTGAACAGGAGATGGACAGGCCCAAGTCATTCCAGATATTCATAGGATATGAATAGGTCAACTTGAACCTTATGAGTTATTCAGCAGGATCCCAACAAACCTGCGGACCCTGGAAGGTCTCATGTGCCCTGTTAACAGGGTAGGAAGTGGGTATTTGTCATGGCCCAAACCCAGCATGTTGTGCTCAAGCAAATGGAGAAGGCGTCCTGTATATCCCTGAGATCTGGCTGGCTGTCCTTAGAACACCATGACATGGTGGTTCCTAAGGATTTGAGTAAGAATAGCGTGGAGGTTGAAATGTGTCCCCACATGACACTCTTCCAGGACTTGGCTGTGGAGGTGACCCCTCCATTTACTTCATGTTGGACCAGGTACCTCCATGCTGCAACCATGGGCAGGACAGTGCCAGGACTCTTCCTGGCCACAGAAAAAGCCATGTGCCACAGTGTGTCCCTGTCACAAGGTCCTCAAACTGCAGGTACTTCTGGGTCCCTGTGGACTCTGTCATTATCCTAGGCCCATCTGGACCTTGCTGTATCTTAGGGCTATAGCAGTGAAAGCCTGTGCTATACCTGGAAGGGCCAGGTGGACCAGTGGGCAGTCACCACCTGTGGTCAGGTCATCAGATGGCCACAGGTTACTGTCTGGAACCATAACTCAGTATATGCTAAGCTTTGCTATATACCTACCTTCTTTCTGTGGTCTGTCCTCACTTTGTCCTTGAGTACAGCCTCTGGGGACATCATAATCCTCATACAGTGTCTGATGTTCATGAGAGTTTTGGAATATGTTGCTGTCTGAAGACTGTCAGTCCAGGGTTGACTACAGGCCAGCCTCTTGGGGCTCTCAGTCCATACCAAGCAGAAGGATGCTGGGCTGTCACCTGCATGTTAACACACAGCTTAGCCTCTGCAGCAGGTTTCTCTCTCCCTGTGTATATAAGACATTTGGTCTCATAGCTAGCTGAAAAGGCAGACTTTAGATTGTGCTGGCCCAGTAGGTAGGGATTATAGATACTCATCATGTATCTGGGGACATCCAGCACTGGGAAGGGCCTGTGTCCAGCTGGACAACTGGGAAGAAGGATATGAGGTTAAGGTGAGTGGGAAAGCGAGTTAGGATGTAGCTAAAGGTCTAGGGCCCTAGAGGGTGAGATTTGTAACCAGCTCTGGGCATGCCAAGTTACAAGTCAAATATAATGGGCACACACATGGAACACAGAAGGCATATTACAGAGATGACAACTGTGACAGTCAGTGACATATGAGTCACAGACACTTGGAACGATGGGAGCAGGGTGTCAGCCAGTCATACATAAATCTTTGGCTCTTAGACCCTCTGTCTGGCCTCCTGCATCAAAGCTTGACACTGAAAGCTCATCATAGCCCCACTACATGAGCCCAGAATGCCTTGCGAGTCCTTCTTTTTGTGCCCCCATCATCAGGTGCATTGCAGACTAGGGTGCTCTCCCGGGACCTTGCCAGTCACCCTGCCTTCTATTCAGACTGGTTTGGAGGTAGCTAAGTAGAGTCTCATTCCAAAGGTCCTGGCCTTGGGAGTCCTGCCCTACAGTGGCCATTCTATAACACTAGGTCAAATGCAAAAGTGGACCTTGAATCTTTGTCATACTGCCTCTGTAATTTATGGGCAGCTGCAGTAGTGGTATCCAAGCTGGGGACACCATGAACACCAAGCACAATTGGCCTCATCCACTGGTCACTGGGAAGGACCATTCAGTGTGCCTTTCTATCCAACATGTATGTGAGGACCCTTGTCAGAATGACAGTCACCTCCCTGAAGAGTTTACAAGCCAGCCCCAAGGTCTCTCCAGAGATCTTTGGCATCCACTTGTACCTGAGGCTCCTCGAGGCCTAGAAAGGGGGAAGGGACCCACAGTGCCTGTTTCTGTGGATTGGATATTATAGACGATCCAGAACCAAGTGGTGAAGAAGCCACTGCTGTAAGCCATCTCCAGAGTAAGTACTCACCAGAAGAAAGGACACAGGGAGAAGTAGGGAAGACATCTCAGAGGACTCAGTGGCCCACAGGAGAAATTCTAGAACTCAGCCTTCAGAAGCTGGGATGGACGATACGGCCTGGACTATGTATCTCAAGACCCTGTCTCAAGAAACAAATGAAGGAAGAGAAAGGGAGGCCTTCTTTTTATCTAATGTGATATAAACAAAAGCAAAAGATATTGGACCATTGGCCTACAGTAACTGTTCTGGGGAGACACAGATCCTGTAAGAAAAAAAAAAAAAGAGGGTTGGGGATTTAGCTCAGTGGCAGAGCGCTGCCTAGCAAAGCGCAAGGCCCTGGGTTCGGGCCCTAGCTCCGAAAAAAAAAAAAAAAGGAAAAAAAAAAGACTCAGTGGTTCAGTGGCAGACAACCACAAAGGCTCAGCTTACTCAGTGATCATAAACATTTTGGGCAAAGACGTGACATGAGATGTGGACCCTCGCTTCGTTTAAAAGCAAAACAAAATAAAACAAAACACTGGAGGCCCAGTAGCCAGAGCACAGCATTTATTCTGTGGCTCTGCAAAGCCCACTGTCAGCATAGGAAGCACTGAATGAGTATAGAACATTTATATCCTGCTAATGCAGATCTCTTCTCCCCTCCCTGACTCCCCAGTAACCAGGAGGGTTTGATTTTATACATCATCTGGGTCTTTCCCTCTGCTGCTTGGGTTGGTATATTTCTTATTTGTAAGACTTAATGTACATGAGTGTCGGTCTGCACATGAGTGTTTGTCTACCACTGTGTGTGTGCAGTATCCATGACATCCAGAAGAGGGCGCCGGTCCCCTGGAACCTGAGTTTCAGATGGTTGTGAGCTGCCATGTGGGTGCTGGAAACCAAACCAGGGTCCCCTGGAAGAGCAGCCGGTGCTCTTAACTACTCAGCCATCTTGGCAGTCTGTGTTTGTATATTTTTTAATTTGTCCTTCGAGAGTTCCCGACGGTGTGTTTTGACTATATTTGTGTTTTGAAAACATGCATAGGTTCATCTCTGTATTTTCTTTTGGTTGGTTGGTTTTTGTTGTTCGGTACAGGATTTCTCTGTAGCCTCGACTGTCCTGGGACCCACGCTGTAGAACAGGCTCATCTTGAACTCACAGAGATCCGCCTGCTTCTGCCTCCTGAATGTTGGGATTAAAGGTGTGCTCCACCACACCTACTCATCTTTATATTTTATACCCTACTTTTGTTTGTTTGTTTGTTTTATTTTTAAATTGTCACACCAAAGAATTTATCTTTTTTAAGTTATTAGCACATTAAGTCACAAGTTTCATCAGAGCTTTTTCATACCTAGAACCATTATTCATTCTTACACATTCCTTTCCCCCTTTTCCTTCCTCATCTCCTAGGCCCCCTCTTTATACCCTTCTTTCTCCCAAACAGTCCCCCCTCTGTTTTCTAATAACATGTCCCATTAACCTTTCTCTCCTCACACCCACATCCCTCCTGAAGATCTCTTTCTCTCCCCTCATGATCTTCATGGTCTCCTAGATGTTTTCAGAGCAGAGGGGTGTGTGTGGTGGGGGATGGGGGGCTAAGTTCCACATATGAAAGAAAACATGTGGTTTT
The DNA here is from genome assembly GCF_011064425.1 of Rattus rattus. Taxonomy (NCBI): domain Eukaryota; kingdom Metazoa; phylum Chordata; class Mammalia; order Rodentia; family Muridae; genus Rattus; species Rattus rattus. The sequence continues at coordinate 257,067,855 of NC_046154.1, forward strand.
TCTTCTAGAAAAGAAAACATTGTTTTTCTTTTAATTGCATATGTGTGTGGATATATTCATGTGGGTGCAGATGCCCAAGGAAGTCATAGGCATTGCATCTCCTGGAACTAGAGGTTCTTGTGGTTGTTAGCTCCCTGGTGTAGGTTCTGGGAGACAAACTCTTCATGTGTAGTATGTGCTCTTAACCACTGGGCTGTCTCTTCAGCCACCATCTGTGTCCCCTGAGTCTTGCTTCAGTTAGCAGAATGATTTCCAGTTGCATCCATTTTCCTGCAAAGGTCACAAATTTAATTTTCTTCATGGATGAAAAAAGTTGTGTGTGAGGTGTGTGTGTGTGTGTGTGTGTGTGTGTGTGTGTGTGTGTGTGTGTTTTCCATTTCCTGATAGTTATGGCTCCATTTCCTGATAGTTATGACCAGTGCTGCCTTAGCTGTAGACAGGAGGAGAGCACCTCTGAGGTGTGTTTACTTGGATGTACCCAAGAGTAGTACATCCGGTCATATGACAGTTTTGTTCTTGGTGTTTTAAGGGAACCCTGATTTCCACAGTGGCTGCACTAGTTTTCACCCCAATCAGCCATGTTGAAGGGTTCCTCTCCAACATCGTCACCAACACATGTGGTTGTCTTCTTTTTTGGGGGGGGGCTGGGGATTGAACCCAGGACCTTGCGCTTCCTAGGCAAGCGCTCTACCACTGAGCCAAATCCCCAACCCCGTGGTTGTCTTCTTAAGAGCTGTTTGAAGAAATGGTCACCCAGAGACTGCCTCACCTGGGGATCCATCCCATATGCTGCCACCATCCCCAGTCACTATTGTTGATGCCAAGAAGAGCTTGCTGACAGGAGTCAGATATGGGTGTCTCCTGAGAGGCTCTGCCAGAGCCTTACTGATACAGATGAGGATGTTTGCAGCTAGAAAAGGGAACCCCAATGGAGGAGTTAGAGAAAGACTGAAGGAGCTGAAGGGGTTTGCAATACCATAGGAAGAACAACAATTTCAACCAAACAAACCCCACCAGAGTGACCAGGGACTAAACCACCAACCAATGAGTACACATGGCTCCATCCCCACGTGTAGCAGAGGATGACATTGTCCAGCATCAAGAGGAGGAAAAGCCCTTGGTCCTGTGAAGGCTGGTTTCCCTAATTTAGGATATTGCCAGGGTATTGAGGTTGGAGTGGATGGGTAGGAATGGAAACATCCTCATAGAAGCAGGGGGAGGGGGGAAGGGTATGGGAGAAGGGAGGAAAGGGGGATAACATTTGAAATGTAAATACATAAAATATCCAAGAAAAATAAAATTATAATTTAAAAAAACATTTTGAACTGGGGTGAAACGGGGTCTCATACCAGACCAGCTTTATTTCCATTCCTCTGGTAGCTAAATTGGCCACTTTTGTCTCTTCCTTTGAGAACTGCATGTCTTGCTTATGGTTACTGTTTCTGTGATGACCATAACCAAGCAAGTTGCTGAGGTGAGGGAGGGTTTGTTTGGCTTACACTACCATTCAGGGTTCATCACCAAAGGAAGTCAGAACAAGAACTCACACAGGACAGGAACCTGGAGACGAGGGTTGATGCAGAGGCTGTAGAGGGATGTGCTTACTGGGCTGGGCCCTCCCCCATCGATCACTAGTTAAGAAAATGCCCTACACACTTGCCTATAGCTAGATCTTAGGGAAGCATGACGTTAGCTCGTGTCAAGTTAACATAACACTTGTTAGCCCGTTTTTTGGTGGTTTGGGGTGTGTGTGTGTGTGTGTGTGTGTATTTAGTTTTTCCTGTGTTCTAGATGTTAATCTGTCTGACATGTGGTTGGTAAACTTTCCTTTCCCTTGGACAGTCTGCCTCTTCACCCCGTTGATCTTTTCCATGGCTGTGCAGGTTTTTAATCCAGCTTGCCAACTCTTAGCAACTCACTACAGAGTTCCAGTCCTTTTCAGGACACTGTGTCCACATCGTCAAGTGTTTTCTGTGTTTCCCTCCACCAAGTGTTTTGACATTTCAGGTCATCTGCGGTCTTCGATCCATTCCTTATTGATTTTGTCCAAGGTGAGAGATATGGATCTAGTTTCCTGTTCCAACCGTTCATGGAGTAGAGACTAAGTAGACAACCCAAAATCAACCCAACAAAAAGTCGTTTCTCTGAAAAGGTAAACGAGATTGGCAAATGCCCTTCCACACTAATTCCAAGTTGAAAAGGTTAGAGACCAGTGGAACTCAGAGGACCGTGATGGGACACTTTGAAATTATATTCCAATAAGCCTGTAAAGTCTAGAAGAAATGGAGAAATATCTTCAAAGGCGAACTAACAAAGTTAAGTCAAGAAGGTATAAACAACTTATAAGGTTCTACCACAAACAATGATATCAAAGCAACAATATATCTCCATATGTATCAATATCCAGGACCAGATCAGATGGACTCTGCCAAATTCTACAAACCATGAAGAAAAATATCAACACTTACCAAACGGTTCCACAAAATGGAAGGGATATGCTCAAATTCATTCTCTGAAGCCATCATTGCCTGATAACAAAACCAAGTGAAGATACCATTTTAAAAAATTATGGACCAATGAACATAAATACAAACATTCTTCCTTTTTAAAAATTTTTTTAATTTTTACTTTATGGGAATTGATGTTTTTCCCTGTGTGGATGTATGTGTGAGGGGTTTGGATTCTCTGGAGCTGGAGTTGTGAGCGGCCATGTAGGTGCTGGGTATTGAACCCAGGTCCTGTTGAAGAACAGACACAGGGTTTTTCCGTGTAGCCTTGGCTGTCTTGGAGTTTACTCTGTAGACCAGGCTGGCATCAAACTCAGAGATCCACCTGCCTCTGCCCCCTGAGTTCTGGAATTAAAGATGTGCACCAGCACCACACAGAAATTTTAATACAGTCCTTGCAAATTGAATTCAAGAAACATAACACCATGACCAAACTAATTATGTCCCATGGGTGCAGGTATGGTTCAATCTCCAACAAATCAACAAGTGTAATTCAATATACAAATAGATTCAAGGACAGAAGTGCATGGTTATCTCAGTAGACACAGAAAGGGGCTTCGACAGTTTTATGATAAAAGCCATGAAGAAAGTCAATAGAAGGAGCATGCCTCAGCACAATGAAGACAGTAGATGGCAGGTGTGTAGCCAATGTCACATTAAGTGGGACAAGGGACTCTGTTTAATTTAGTGTGGGCATCTTGGCTACAACAGTGTAATAGTTGCCAACAATGAATTAGTTAAACCACTTTGGCTCATGCTGAGAGCACAAGAACTCTCTGGATTCATGAATGAAAGACACACATGTCAACTAATTTTGATATGCCTTGACTAGCTCAATGGCTGGGCATTTCTAATTCTCTCTGTGGCTAGCATACATTTCCCCCTCCAACTTTCCTGTGTCAACTTGTTAAATCAACATTTCATCTCTGCCACTCTAGACCCAATCGAGGGAATAGCCCCTAGGGCCATTTTCCCGAATTCTTACCTGGCTGGTTGCTTTCTTTCGTGCAGCTCTTATATCTGATCCTTCTCGCTCCCAGTCATGGCGATTTTCTGTTTCTCCTCTCTCCCCCAGCCCCTTCCCACACAATCTAAAAGTCCCACCTCCATCTTTCTGCCCAGTCATTGGCTCTATGGTAATTCTTTATTATCAGTGGAAGCCAGCTAGGGACAGGGACCCTCAAGTTTGGAAGTGCAGCTTTTCGGGAGCTGAAATTAGACAAAACACTAGAACCAATCCCCAACAGTTACCTTCTATGGCTGTGTCTGAACACTGACCAAAATTAACTTAGAGAGGAAAGGGCTTGCTTATATTTCGAGTCCTGATCTAAGTCCATCACTGATGGAATGCAGGGCAGGAACTTTGAGGCAGGAACTAAAGCAGAGGTCATGGTGAAACACTGTTTACTGGCTTGCTCCCTGTGGTTTGTTTAGCCTGCTTTCTTACACAACCCAGGACCACCTGTCCAGGACTGACCACCCAAAATGGACTGAACATTCCTACATCAATCATTAATCAAGCAAATGTCCCCCACAGCCCAGAAGGATGGAGGCATTTTCTTAATTCATGTTCCATCTTCCCAGGTGATTCCAGCTCATATCACATTGACAAAAATCTAACCAGCACCAAGAGCAAGAGAAGTGAATGAGTGGCCAGTGTAAAACAGGAAACAGGAGGCAAAATCCCTCCTGTTTGCAGAGAGCATGACCCTCTGTGTGGAAGGTTCTGGTGACTCCACTAGGAAACTTTTGGTCCTGATAACACTTTTCAGCCAAATAAAACCAACACGCAAAGTTCAGTGGTCGTTCTATATACCAATATCAAATATGCTGAGGGAAAAATCAGGAAAATACTCACTTTTACAATAGCTTGAAAAATTCATTGTAATAAAACTCATCAAGGAAGTGGATTCATGCTGCAGTAATAACATCATGACACTAAAGAAGAACATTTAAGACACTAGAAGATGGAGAGGTTTCCCGAGCTCCATCATGGATAAGTAAATGATCCATGTTTGTTTGTCTTTTTAATTTATCATGCATCTGGCCATATGATCATAATCAATCCACAGATATAGTGTGGCCCCCATTAAAATTCCAATGGTGATTGTCCCAAGAAATAGAGAAAAAGAATTCTACAATTCATACAGAGGCACAGACCATGACAGCTCAAGCCATCCTAAACAGAAAGAAAGAACCATCCAAGGGATATCCCAAGACCTGACCTCAAGTATACCACAGAACCATAGAGGCAGAGCAGAATGTAGACTGAGATAGAACAGAGGGCCGGGGAATAAACCCACCCAGCAGCAGAACCTGATTTTAAACAAAAAGTACCAAGAGTTTACATTAGAAAAAAGACAACCTTTTCCCAACAAAGAGCACTGGACAAAAAGCTGGATATTTGCATGTGGAAGAATGAAACTAAAGATTTTGATCACAGTGTGTGCAGTTGGATAGGATGGGATTTTTTGTGTGTAGACCAGACCTATGAATGGGAACCTGTAGAATCAGGGCCGTGTGGTTGTCACCCAAGTAGTAGGGAACAAAGAAGCAGTTGTCGAGTTTGGGATGCAGAAAGGAGACCACAGTAGGCCCAAAGTAGTTCCATCACCATGTCCACCACAGAACATGTGATCACCGTGAAACATTGCTCCTGACTTAATCTGCAATGGTAACTGGACTTAAGGTCACAGCCTGTGTCCAGCAAGCCAGTCTCTGCTACCTAAACTCAATAGGCCAATTTAAACAATCCAATTAATTGTGAAAAGCAGAGGAGGGAGAAAAAAAGATTGATTTATTTAATGTGACTACATTGATGTAAAGACTGCCTCAGATCCATCCTCGGGGTCCTGAAGTGAGGTAAAGGTTTAAGGGAGCAGTGTTATACATATCTAAGCAATGTTGGACAATGTGTGGTCCCACTCAACCTTGACCCATCATTGTCTCTTCTGTCTTGTCTTGTCTGTAAGGTGGCCTGACAAGTTGTAAATCTCAGGTGTGGGGAAGTGTCCCCTCTATCTGTCTCAGGCTTTAATTTTCTCTTTTCCCAGCATGAGATTATTGGGGCAGAATTCTGGATTTTTGGAGACCATTGTTTAGTGGGACAACCAAATGAGAGCAGCAAACATCTCTAGAATATCTTCAACCCTGCAGGCTGGTTCAAATAGTAGGAAGGCGTTCTTTCAAAACCTGAACCTGTGTTCAATGATATGTCATTAAACCCAGGGCCAGGGGATGAGGGGACACAGCTGCTCACACTGTTATGTGACATTCTTGTTTTAGGCCAAAGCAATGGTACACTGACAGTAGATGGAGCTGGAAGACACAGGTCAAGCTGTCCCACATTATGAGCCTCCCAACAGAAGACCAGGGGCAAGTGACATTACAGACTTCTGGCTTCGGGGCACAACAGAGGAGGGTGGGAGTTTAAGAGACTTGAGCTGATCGTAGCCATGATCAGCAGCTGGCTCAGAAGAGACCACACAACACAGGCTGGCCAGGGAACCAATGAAGAAAGGACTCAGGGGATCCCAAGAGAATGTCCACTCAGAACCTGTGACAACAGGTCTGTGTATATGTGATGGAACCAAGGCCCCCAGGCAAAGTGTACTTCCATGCCTAGTATGTCCAGTGGCAACTGTCCTAACTTGAGCTGTGGAGGAGAGGCAGAGACAGAGCACTGTCAGCGTGAGACTGAGACTATAGCCACCAGCCTCAAGAGGACCTGGGCAATCCCCTGCAGTTGGAGCCAGCCCTGCCCAGCTGCCGTCAAACTCCAGCCCCAAAACTGAGCTTTGGAGCTGCTGTTGTTTGAGTCATCCATGTATAACCATCATGCTGTGCCCATAGTATATACAGCCATCATGCAGACCCAGGCAAGTGCAGAAACAGAAAGGCTCCGTGTGGAGTGGCCAGCAGGGATAGCCCTCGGGGTCGGTGCGAGGCAGCTTGTGAACTGTGTCCCAGCCAGTCCATGCTCTGGGACAACCCCACTCACCCCTGAGCAGCCTGAACAGTGAATCCTGTTCTGTGACTCTGGCACCTGGGACAAGGAGGAGACAGCCAAGAGCTTCAGTTTCTGGAAAGGGTTGCTACAGCCAACCATGCCCTAACAGGCAGAAGGTTTTAGGTACAGGAAGGGAGAGCACACAACGATAAGCATAGACAGCTTGGTCTCTCACCGTGAAGAATCTTCATGGTTCTGGGAGCATGGAAGGGGTTTAAAGATGAACGAGAACAGACACCAGCTAGGATGTGTGTGTAGTGGGAGGGGATCCTGTCCCTACACCACAGATGGAGTAATGCTAAGACCTTCCTCATTGTTCCTTTCTAGAAAGAGCAGAGGCTGTTGCTACGGAACGGTGGTGGGAGAGCAGCCCCCAGAACACATCTAAGAAGAGTGAATTTTTGATAATTCAACAATATGTTTCTCTTCCAAGGAGATGTCACCAAATAACAAATGTGTCCAGTCGCAGCTGTTGGTTTTCCCATGTTTGCAGACGGCGCCCCCCCCCATCCTATCATATCTAACAATCACCTTCCATAATGTGCTGCAGACACAGACCACAGATCCCATCCCAGCTCAATACAACAGCGGTGGGAGAGGGAGGGCTGAGCATCCCCGAAACCCAGGCCAAGGTTGCCAAGCTATGGAGGCAGGCAGGGTGGGGCAGCCTTAGCCTCTGATGACTACGGAGGGAATGCTATGTGAGCTGATCTTACGTGTACACTGTCAAGCGATACTGATAGGAACACTCTGAGATTTCCGGGTGCAGTTTTCCCCAGGCGTTTGGTAAGTATGTGGAGACACAAAGGACCGACTGCCCCTGTGAGTTTGCCGGGCCAATGGAATGCAGCTGCCTCCGTCATCCTGTGGTCTCCCTGAAGCCCCTACCATGGCATATGACTTAGGCCACTCAGCAGCTGGACCTCACTCTATGAGTACAAATCCTGGGGGTGGGAGGAGGTGTTGTCCATGTTGGACGGATCCTGTGTTCTGGAACTGTGGTGTCTTAGTGCCAGGACACCTCATCAGGGTGGCCGGGCTGGATTGTTACTGGCGATGTCAGAGTCACAGCTTGAGACCTGGCAGCCCCAACACATAAGGCCTAGCATCCATCCATCCATCCTAATACAACAGAGACCAACAATGTTTAAAACATCACACACACACACACACACACACACACACACACACACACGAAAGCAGATTTATTCATTCGGCATGGACCTACTAGGAGGAAGAACCAGAGGTCCGATGATTCCTATGTCTGTAGGGTACATTTAGGTGTGGAGAGCAGGAGGTACATTTCTACCAAACCATCTTGGTCAAGGTGTGCTGGCTCCCATTGTTAGCCTATCACTCTCTCAGCTCAAGTCTCTACTGAAGCAAGGTGATCTTCTAAGGTGGTCGGAATTCTGTGGGTGCTCTTCCTGAGAGACAAGCTTTTCCTGTGCCGGCACCAACCTTCCACCTGTCCCTCCTGTCCCTTCTGTCCCTGCAGATGTCTTAACTCTCTAGGGTCTGGTTGCTGAAGGGTAGGAGTGAGATATCTTCTCTCCAGCCAGAGCTGCTAAAGGTTCAGGGGTGAAGTGCCTGCCCCCTGTGCCAGTGTGGGACTCGTGCTAAGTATGCCAGTTTGTGCCAGGCACCCTTAGGAAACTGAAAGGACCTAGACCAGCTCTGGCCAACACAGGCTGGAGAGTATACAGAGGTTCCTCTGGGTTCCCAGCAGAGGGCAGCCTCCCCTGGGACACAGGCAGAGTGGTGTTTCTGGGGCTTAATCCCCAGCCATCCAGGTCTGCAATCTTGGTTCAGAAAATGTTTACCTTGCCCGTCATGGGCAAGAGGAAGTGTATGTGGCAGGGATGTGACTCTGAATGGCTTTAGTATGAGGCTGACAGCTCTCTGTCTTTGCTCCTCAGGTCTCCTGACAATCGCAGCCCCTGCGGTGCCCCCTGGGAGTGGCTGTGGCTCCCCGGAGATTCTACACCTCAGCCACGGTCCTCCATCCTATGTGGACACCGCTCGACCTCCCCCATCCACCCACTGTTTCCCAGAGGCCTAACAAAGACATCCCAGTTCCTCGGAGCTCTGAGCTTAAGTCTGTCCAGCTGAACCCAGGAGGCCGGGACTCAGACACACATGTCAAGGGTGGTGCCAGGAATCAGCAATACCTGGTGTGTAGAGCCCGGCTGCATTCATCCTCACTAGCCGCTTGCTCCCTGGAGTTGGAGGACCAGAACAAGGAGACTGCGGCCCGGCCAGCTGAGCCACGACACAAGGTCCGGGGACTGTCAGGTGCAGAAGCCACCACCTCCTCTGTCCCAGACTGTCTGAATCGCTTTTATTTTCTTATACTTTCAGTATACTCAATAGACCAAAGAGCAAATCTATTTTAACGTGGACACATCCCTGCTGCCAAGAGTTCCCCCGGGTTTGATTGTGGGGCGGGGGAGGGCACAGTGGCAGACATGCTGGTGGCCCAGGCACCATGGAGAGGGCATCCAAGGCCAAGACCCCCGCCCCACGAACACTGCAGCGTGCCCTAGGAGGATGGCTTTGCCCAGAAGGACACCACCGTGGTGCACCTGCAGGACCCAGCAGGGGCGTGGCCGGCAACAGCCCCCAGCGGACAGCAAGGGCCCCGGACACAGACCCTTTGCCCCTGTGCTTAGACCAACTCTATCGTACTAAAATCACTTTCTGTTTTAACCAGTTAGACATGCCTCTTCCACAGCTCCATTTTTGATAGTTGGATAATCCACCATTTGCCAAGAGCATGCTGGGTCTCCCGTGACTGCTATCTCATCTGATGCACCATTTAGCTCCAGAAAGCAAATTAAAGAAAACTGAAGTAACCCTGTTTGAAAGAGATCATTAAATGTATTTTGCAAAAGCCTAAAGTTATATATTTAACAGTTTTTATATGTTGTATATTTGTAGAAAATCCTATTTAACATTTGACAGCAGGTCTGACCATCCTGAGAGTTGTGGCCAGGCCCCCTGGGAGCCTGGAGACTCTGGAGTGGCCATGGAGGACCTCAGAGCAGACACGGAGGGGCAGAGCTGTGGGTGAAGTGCAGAGGAACCCACCCATTCTAGGAAGCTCTGACTCTCTTTGCTTTGGTTTGGTCTGATAGCTCACGTCCCCCTGTGAGTCTGTGTGTTGGTAAACATTGCGTATACAATATTTTGGTCACGGATTTTGGTCCCCCTCTCTCTCTCTCTTAACCCCCTTTGCCATCCATAGATCTTGAGTCCATGTACGGCCAACTTGCCCTTCCCAGATGAATGGCCCCCCTTCATTCTCAGAGATCCTTGTTCTCCACATTGGGAGGCTGAGACAGCAGGGTTGGAGGGGAGGTGGGGCTGGGGAGCAGAATCGCTGTCCTTGATTGTCCTATGCTGTGGGGCCAGAGGCTATCAGATAAGGGACAAACACAGTCCCCATTCATATTCCTGAGTTCTGCTAAAAGTATACTACCTACACGTCCAATTAACATGACTATCATGCTAGTAATATACTACTAAAGAAAAACATTTTTTTTAAAGAAATGTATTTAACTCCAGTATAGAGATGCCGTTCGAGCAACCATAGGCTAAAAGGTAGGAAAGAAAGCTCATTTCTGTGAGACCCATTCCAGCATCCATGTGTCCTCCCTTCACTCATGCAGACGGATGAGCATCCTGGGCAGGGAGATGAAGCTGACATGGGGGTGGGGGGATTCTCGTCAGAGGAGGTGGTCAGACAAGGCCACTGTCCCACAGTGTCGGGCTCCAGTGGCCTGTGTTACAGGGGTCAGCAGGGTAGGAGGTTTCGTTTCACCACTGAACCTCAACGCCTGGACCTCCACCTCCCCTTGGCTGTTTCTTTTGAAAGCATAGAGACCTTCGAGGGTAGAGACCGGGAGACTTAAGATGTTACAGCATATTTCCCCCCACCCCCTTGTTTTACAGTATCCGATTTTGTGTTGATTCAGCTAAATTATGAAAATAAAGAAAAAAAAGTCCTTTGATAATCATGGCTTTTGTTCCCTGGCCGTGGTGTCCTTTGAGATGGGAATAGTTTGTGTGGCTGGTGGGGACAGTAGGTGGGCACCGTGCACTGGGTCCTTCCTGGTCACAACACCTGAGGCTGACACCATCTGCAGCTCCTCCCCATGGCGTCATCTAGGAGTTGAGCGCCAAGGATTTCTTGGCCTTGCACCAGTGGGCTCTGAAGCCACCCCTGGGTGTTCCCAGGGTTTCTATACCGTATCATAGTAATGCTAAGGTGTGCCCAGCACCCCCAGGATGGATCCCTGCCCCTCCCCCCAGAGGCAAGAGCAGGGCTCTCTGCTTATTAAAGACATAATCTTTGGCTTTGCTTCATTCCTGTCGGCCAGAGACAAATAGGGAAGATGGATTGTCATATTTATCTGCCTGTCTCCCCAGTTCTTGTGGGCTATAATGGTCAGAACACGGAAGGAGAGTCCTGCTCAAGGGTCCAGCCATCCCCAAAGGACTCCCTTTCACAGAAATCACAGCAGCCTTAGGAGAGGAGGTCTAGAGTCACCATGAAATGCTATTATATGCTAGTTCCTCTTTACTAGTACTAACCACGGGTAGGTATGGCTGTTGAGTAGGCGACATTTGATAGTCTGTACTTTGTTCCAAAGAGACCCCATTGAGCTTCCAAGCCACAGAGGCAGGTAGAAAAGACCAGTCTGTCTTTAAGGATCTGGATGGTGCCTTGCCTGAGGCACAAGGCGGCTTGCATCAGCCTCAAGAATCATCCCTCTCCCTTCTCAGGTAAGGTCTGTGTAGCCATGCCGAAAAGTGTTAGCCTAGTGTCCATACCCTCAGACTCCCTCACAAAAGTATACTGTGGTAAGCTGCCCTGGAGTATGACAGTCAGAGCATCATGGTCGGGATGGGACATTGGGACCAAGACCAGGGTCCTCTCCCTCAACCTCTAGTCACATGTTGTATGACATCATTTCTAGGGAGATATCTGCTCACCCCAGGTAGGGAACTAGCAATAGACGAAAGTAATATCGCCAAAGTCCTACTTTGTGTATCAATGAGCTGATCGGGGTTACAGAAGACAGGTGAGGGGTTACTGACCATCGTATAGTGAACTCAAAGGCAATCGCTTTACCAAAAAAACCACCCAATGTGGGTGACATCTCACAAAAGAAGCTCGTGAACACAGGTGTCTCTTGAAGGTAGGGGATAACAGAGATAAAACATCCCAAGGCGACAACCACTGTAAGCCAGAGAGAGCCTTGCCCCTCTTTCCCTGCATTGCCTGAGTCTTCCCTGCCTCTTGCTAGACACCCTCACATCCAAAGAAAAACCACGTGGAGACATTGTCCCAAGCTACCCCTCAACCCGAGAGGTGGGTAGGCATACAGGACTTGATCCTCTTAAAATTGTCCCTAGCATGGAGAGACCCAACATCTTGGGGACCTAGGACTGCACTCAATAGGAAGAGATAGGCTTCTGAACTTCACTTGACAGGTTCATCCATAGGTTCTTCCCTCCTACCTGTCTGAGCTGACGGTGGCTATCCCCCAGCAGGGTCAGCCATGGGGTAAGCAGTACCTGGGAAAAGGGAGGGAAAAGTAGACTGGGCTTAAAGTGGAGTGGTAATGGACCATCTTGCAGGGATGAAGGACCAGGTTAGGGGGGCATCTGTGCGCCCCAGGAAAACCAGTACCTCGGGATGTCAGGACAGTGGCTTAACATTGCCCTAACACATATCTAGCCATCCCCATTTCAGGGCTCTGACTCAGTTCCCTATTTGCTCACCCAGATGAGCCTGTGTAACAGTCAGCTCCCCAGGAACATGTGTATTGAAAGAGACACAGGATCTGGTTCCTCATCACTTCTGGCCAGATACCTGCCATGGAGGCAGAACATTGTACCAGACCCAACCACCTAGTGATCCCCTCTCTGTTTGGCATTGCTGTCGGTACTCCTTCAAACCTAGGGCAACTATCATGGCGCTCTGTCCTGCGGGTTCCTGTGCACTGGCTCCGTGCAGTAAGGGCTGATCTCACTGCACTGCCCCACATGCCTTCATCCAGAAGTCAACACCATTAGGGACATGCTGCATCCTAAACATATTTCATTTCTTTGTTTGTGCCTGCAGTCATAGAATTACTCTGAAATAATAACTACATTTGTTCTCTGCTTTTAAGAATATCATTCGTTCATTTCTTCCACCAATGCTTCAGGGAGGGAATCTGTCTCTGTTACTGGCTGTGGGTAGCCATTGGCCCAGTGGTGCTGCGGCAGCCTTCGGTGGCTCGGTTGAAGTTCCTGCCTTCCTTCCTGAAGCTTTTCTCTGAGAAGACTCTCTTCTGGGACAAAAGCAGTCAGAAGATCCAATCTCTGTCTTGGGCACAGCCCTTCTTCAAAAACAAGGCCAGTGACCGTAAGGAAGAACATGGCCCTGAGCTTCAGAAGTGAGTAGTAAAGAAAAACATTTTTGGATCCCCGTTAATCAAGACAAGAAAGGAAGTGTTTGCTCAAGACCCTGGTGCCAGGTGCCAAGACCAGAGACACAGGCTGAGAATCTCAGCTAAAGTCCACTCACATCATATGGTACAGCCTTTAATGAAGAAGACATGTGGGGCATTTGAACAGCATGTGAATTGCAGATTCCTGTAGAAGGCAAGGGAAGATTATAGAGTACAAAGAGGGCATGGGATCTACACGCACAGAGTACAAAGCTTGGTGAGAGATGTGGGGTCCCCAAGTTGTACAGGGCTCTGTTTGCTGTCAGTGGCAATGGGTGTGTTCATGTAATAGTCACACTAAGACTGTAATAGTCACACTAAGAACCCCTTGCTGTAAAGTACATGTGTGGACAGAACATCTAACAAGGCACAGGGAAGCTACTATAAGCCAAGATAAAGGAGGTACCCAGAGCAGAGAGCAGGACAGTCCCCTTGCACAGAATAGGTGTCCCCACCACTGCACCCAGCCAGTTATCAGTCTCTCATGAATCCCTTTCTGCCTCCTACAACCCCAGTGCCCAACCCCCACCCTCACTGTGGTTTAGATCCCACGTACTCTTGTAAACTTGAATTCATGCTTGACCATTTGGAAGATGGTGTGCCCCAACCCCCCTCTTTCCTTTCCTCCACAGCCGCAGATACCTGGGTCCCTCCTCATCTTTCTCCTTTAAAAAGAGAGAAGGTTCCTACAAGGAGAGCTTAAAGAATTTGTCGTCACTGTGCAGACGGATTAGCCATCTAGAGCTGCTAATCACATTTTATGTGTGCGTTGGCAAACAGAATTGCTGCAGAAAGATATAAATACGATGATGGTGTGTGAGATCCCCAGAAAAGTTCTATACAAAACATCATGGGGAATCCTGCTCTGTGCCTTAAGATCTTCTTGGTTCTAGGCTTCATGGGAGGGAGGTCAACTGTCCACCATGAGGCTTGGGTGAAGAAGGGTTTCTCCTATGTTCAATGTGGGTTAGTGAGCTTAGTTTCAGCCTGTATTTTCTGGAAGGTTCCAGAAAGCATGTGTCATGAGGCAACTAAACATTAGTTGTGGGTCAGTGTAGCATGGTCACACCATTCTGCACACTAGCAGCATGCAACTAATCAGGCCCACGAGAGGAAAAGGCACACAGACCCAACTTTATGCACTCTCTGAAAGAGGCTCTGACTCATTGGACTGTTAGAGTCAAGTGCGTCAGTCCACACTTCCCTGTTCAGCCGACACTGACTTCAGTTTTGCCTCAAGACTTCTGGCTAAGTCGATGGCTATGAGTTTGCTGCTGCTGTGAGGTAAGGACATCTGTCTGTGAACGTCTGCCCATTCATGATGCCTTCGAACAGCCAACCCTGGGGCCCCAACTGCTCAATGCTATGAGAGAAGGATGGAACAGAGGAGAAAACCTCCCACTCCCAGACCCAGTCAGCCCAGGTCATGAGATACCAGCCAAATCCATGTTCAATCTGCTGACGCAGGGGATGGCTGTGTATATGGTACTGACATTCTATGCTCAGAGAGCAACAGCGTACCTTGAAAGTTCTGATCAGGAGAAAAATCAACACCTCCCAACTTAAAATTCTATATCTGGTAAAGATATACCTTTAAATGACTGTGAACCAGAGATATTTATAGATGAAGAGACTGTACTACCCCCAGATGCTCACCTCAGGAAACCCAAAAGGATGGGGCACTAAAGGCATCCCTTCACCCCAGAGTTCTGGAGCCTGAGGAATGGAGAAGTATCAGCTGACCATGAAGACACAGAGGGAAGATGAAGAGGCCAGGGATGATTCTTCCTGCGAGCAATGATTAGAGAGTCCAAGCACAGTTATGCGTGAAAGACTCTTGGAAGGAAAAAAAGCAGAAATTGAGCAGAAGGACTCTGAAGGGAGGCCTTTGTGTCCGCTGAGGACCACAGCTTTGCAGCTGAGTGCCTGAGGCAGTTCCTTAGATCCCCACCTACAGGGAAAGCCACAGCCCTGCCAGCAGATGCGGCAACAGCTCCGAGCAACAGAACATCTGGAAAATCCAGGAGGACATGTGTAAGCTCAGAGCACAAACTGGCTGAGATCTG
This sequence comes from Rattus rattus, assembly GCF_011064425.1. Taxonomy (NCBI): domain Eukaryota; kingdom Metazoa; phylum Chordata; class Mammalia; order Rodentia; family Muridae; genus Rattus; species Rattus rattus. Next base: position 257,082,940 of record NC_046154.1, read on the forward strand.
CAAGCTGAGAGACACTTTACCCACATCCCTTGCTGGTTTCTAATGGCATGCATGCAGAGGAAGGCAGAAAGAGCACCAGAAATGATTGGTTATACTCGCAAGAGTCCCGTGTCCCTCACCAAGCTTGCTCTCCCACCTATGCAGTCCTCATGTTGAAGGAGGAAGCTTCTGTCCTGAGGAAGGAAGCAGCAGCTGAAAAGGTGACCTCAGAAGCAAGCATCCGGAGGGTGAGTGAGCCTCAGATTTAAGTGTGAACACTGATAAAAATACACTCAGTAAAGCCAAAGATATTTCAGAGCACCCATGGCATATGACTTACAATGGTGAGCTTCCCGCCAGCATCTATTAGACATGCAAGGACACAGGAAACTAGAGAGCTGGGTAGATGGCTCAAATGGCCATGTGCCTGCCACAGAAGCATGAGGACCCAAGTTTAGACACTGGTACCCATGTGAAAAAGCTAGGTGAAGCAACACAGGCTTGTGATCCTAGTGGTGAGCAGGCAGAGGCAGGAGAATACCTGAGACTTCCTGACCAGCCATTCTAGCCAAATCAGTGAGGAAATCAAGGTGGAAGGCAACTGAGAAGATGCCCAGGATTGACCTCTGACCTCTGTGTGCACACACCCATGTGCAATTACAAAAACATGGAGGCACCTATTAAAAAGGAAAAGGAAAATGTCTGACTATTAGGAAAGGAAGCAAGCATAGAAAGTAACCAGAGATACCCTTGTGTTGGCTTTGGCAAAGGTTTCTGAGTTGTGGCTGTAGATTTTGATATGTATAGAGCTATATAATAAATAAGTCCAAATGGTTAAGGGAGAAGGCAGTGGGCAGTGTTGAGTGAATTGGTGGAATTTCACAAAGGGATATATATATATATATATATATATATATATATATATATATATGAATGAGATCGTTGTTCTAGAAGCGAAAAATACAATATCAGAAAAGAAATGGAAATAATTACCAGATGGCTCAACAGCAGATTGAAGGGAACAGAAAGGGGACCAGTGAACCTTCGACAGATCAATAAAAATGGCTTCATCTGAGAATCTGATAGAAAAATGATTGAAGAAAACTTTGAAAGTTTCAGAGACCTTTGGGCCCACACCAAGAAGTCCAACCTGTAATCAGAACTCCAGAAAAATGTGGTGTGGGAGAAAAAAAAAATTTAAAGAAATCACAGCTCAAATCTTTCAGCCTTAGGCAAGAGAGTAATAAACAGATCTATCTGTTCTGAGCCACTCCCAAAGAAGGGAGAGAAAAAAAAATCAGAAAACCAAGCCAGGTAAGAGAATCAGCTTTGAAGATGGCGATGAAGATAAATTCTTGAAAATAGCAAGAAAAAAAATGACAGGTTTCACAGATGGGCAATGGTGAGATTAATGGTCGCACATCCAAAGTGCAGGAGGCCAGAGACACTGAGACTTAGTGAGGGTGTTGACAGAGAAAAATACCTGCCAGCCAGAAAGTATATCCAGAAAAATTAATCTTCAAAAATAGAGATGAAATAAAGGCCTTTCCAGGCAAGCAAAGCTGATAAAATCATGGCCAGAGGGTTACTGCAAGAGTTGCTGAAATATTAAATATTCATGTATGTGTGCGTACAATCTCATAATTTATTTAGAATATTCATGACCATTTAAAATAAAGATCATATTATTATATTCTTTGGTTTAAAGCATATTGAAATTATATAAATATATATGCATACATACACACATATATATGGGTGATGAAAATATAACATATTGTATTAAATTTTTATGATTTTTCAGAAAAGTAACTTGATTTTAAACGTAGACTGGGATGACATATTGTGATCTGTAGCATTAGAAAATAACTCTGAAAATTTTGTTTGACGACAGAATTGAAGTAACATGCCTAAAATGTTTTATGACCACAGAGGAAAAGACAGAGAAGACTAGGCAAGAGGAATGGCATGGCGCATGAACGAAATGGATGTGTGCATATGTCCAAGTGACCAATAAACTAGTGCATCCAATATAAAGCACAGAAAAACTGAAAAAGCTAGGTGCGGGACTACACGCTTCACCTAAGGGCGGAAATCTAATTAGAGGGGATATTAGTACGTGGGTGACATAAAAGATAAGGGGTAGATACAGGATTAAAGGCGTAGGTGGAAATTGGGGGCATTGGGGTGAGGGAAGGGTAGCAGATGGGTTAGTCATGATTAAGAATACATAGAGAAGCTGTATGGAAGTCTACTAATGTGTAAGCTAATTAAAATATTATAGACACACATACATTGGGAAGAAAAGAGAGAGTTTGGGAGGATGTGAGAGAATAATGCTGCTCCCAGAAAACACAAGTTATTAAATGAAAATATCAATGTCAGAAAGATGATAAATCCCTATGATTCATTGGCTAGGAAGACTCCAGAGGCCCCCAAAACAACATAGGCTATTTCCATCACTCATGGTTGCCCACCACAACTAGATGGTAAGACCCCATTACTCCAGACACCACTGTCTTGGATGCAGGGCATAGACAATTGATCTCTATAGTCTGAGAAACTTTCTCCCTGCTTACATAGTGCCAGAGGGTGTTTTGCAGACTGCTGGGGAGGAAAGACATCAACATCTTACCCAGTACTAGACCTTGCATGCTATAGTACTGTCGTGCCATCAAGATGTGAACACTCTTGCTTTAGTGGCATGATGGTTACAGGGACAACCAACAGCTTTCTGATTGAATACGAAGCCTGCTCCACAAGATAGATTTCGTGCTCAGTAATGTAAGCCTAGTCAAAAGTTTATGACTGGGGGGATCCTAAGCCATAAGGAGTTGTAGGGAGAGCAGGCTGTTATTAGTTCACTAAACGATTATGCTGTCAAAGTGCATTCTAAATATTTATGTTTGTACCCACTGGTCTGTGCTGCTATGGTCAGAGGAGATCTTTTTCCGGTGGGTAGTGACTAAAGTGGAGATTTCTAACTGGTCACAGGGCTGAGGATAGATGACTCTAAGTACCCAGCTGTGTATGGATCAGCTGTCTCCACTTCTTCTTAGCCAAGACACAGGGAGCCTTGTAGAAGAAAGCGGGGCAGAAAGAATCTAATTGTGGAAAGAACGTAAAGAGGAGCACAAAGTGTTGCCTTCGGGATATGACATGAATGTTAAATCATGAACACACAGCAGCTGTCATTACCTGCAAAATCCTTCACGGGATCAAGCCAGGTGTGGTGTGGACAGGGGAGAGGCTCTCAATATAGGAATAATGTCAGCTGACTGCTGGTGAAAATGGAAGGAGGGCCAATCTGCTTTGGGGACATAATCCTTGGTAATTTGTTCATGCCCTAGTGATGACCACACACCCATATACATATAAATGTCTCATATTAATGACATATATAATGTATAACTAAGATATTATTATTATAAAAAATAAAAAGAACATGAAGCTGGGGTGGAGATGGGGAAACACTGTGGGAAGGTAGAGGAGATAATGGTGGATAGACAGGATCAACTCATATTAATTACATAAATATATGAAACTTTCATAGTATAAAAACTATTATAAAAATTAAAATGTTTTAAAATGAATTGTAACAAAGCACATACAATTTTTAAAAGAGAAAAAGAAGTGTATGTTTTGTATAGTAAAGACAAAAGCAATTTATTAAAATCTATGCATAAAATTGAAAAAAGGGAAGAAAAGATATTTCACAAAATTGAAAATGAAAGCAACTAGGGACGACTATTCCTGTATCAGAAAAGCAGACTTCAAAACAAAAGCTATTAAACAGGACAAAGGTCACCACGCAATGATGAAGGAATCCACTGGGTGAGAAGATCTAACAGCTGTGGAGGCACCCAAGGCAGAAGCATCAATCTTGTCAGAGCTAGAAGGATCAAACAGCTCTAACGTGGCAAGAGTGGGATCTCCTGCCCCCCACTCCGATCAATGGATAGATTCTGAGATAAAAATTTAACCAAAAACTATCAAAGCTAAATTGACTGTATATCAATGGACCTAGCATGTGTGTATGAGGCTTTGTAGCCAATGACTACAAGTGCATTCTTTTCAGGAGCATGTGGAACAGTCCCTCCATGATGAACCAGATATTAAGTCACGGAACAAGCCTCAAGCATTCAAGAAAATAAAAACCATTATCATATATCATTTCTGACAACAATGGAGTAAAGATGAAACCAACAACATGAGACAGTTTGGGAATTACACAGGGGTTAGGCATACAAAAGTCATTGAATGAACTCTGGGTCATGGACTGAATCCTAGGGAAATTAAACAACTCCCAAAACATGTGAAAATGGAGAGAGCATTCCAAAATGTATAGGACACAATCAAATCAGAACTCGGAAGAGGTGGATAGTAATGAACACCTGCCTCCAAACGCGGGAAGATTTCAAATAACCTCATCATTCACCACAAGGACCTAGACAAGTTAGAATAAACAGAACTCTGAATTAGTCAGGGGGAAGAAAGGAGGAGCAGAGCAGAAATAAATGGAAAGCAAAATTATCCACAAAATAACTGGAGGGAATTGGGGGGGTGTAACATTTTGAGTTATGCTTACAAGGGGAGGGAGGAGGAGGGAAGAGAGAAGGGACGAGGAGGAGAAGAGGGAGGAGGAGGAGGAGGAGGAGGAGGAGGAGGAGGAGGAGGAGGAGGAGGAGGAGGAGGAGGAGGAGGAGGAGGAGGAGGAGGAGGAGAGATTGCTAACTGATGCCCCAGGAAAACCATCATCCTTAGGATGGAAATGTTCTACCCAGGCTCACGTTGAAGGCTGGCTCCCCTAGCTGAAGACGCTGTAGAGAGGTAAGTGAAACAGTGTAACTATATTTTTGGCTACTTTATTGGATACTCTTTCTTACCACCCTTTTCCATCCTTATCCCTTTCAACCCCCCAACACTAGGTAAGAGAGGAAGGTTAGAGGGGAAATGAATGCTATTGTTAGACTACACCCTGATGATTAGGGGCTTGAGTTTCTGGGGATGAGTCCAATCTTTGTTGTCAGGATATCTCCAACCATCAAACAACAAACAGCAAACTACCCACAGCAAACCAACAAACTGCAATCCAGCAACAACAGGAACAGACACAGTAAGGGCAGCAGTAGCAAGGGCAGAACAGGGCCAGCAGCAGCAAGGGCAGCATAGGGGCAGCAGCAGCCACCATCACCTCTCTCAGGACTCTGGCATCTTCATACCCTCTCAAGAGTTCCCAGAATTTCAAACATAAACTAGCTTCAGCTGGAAAAATCACACACCCATGCTAGAGCACGAGGCAAATCATAGTCAGCTGCTGTAGGCAATCTGCAGTCCTATATCCCACATCTGGAATTAAAGCAAAAACATACTTACATAGCATAGCTATTATTTATTTTTTAATATTTATTTATTTATTATATATAAGTACACTGCAGCTGTTGTAAGTCACCACGTGGTTGCTGGGATTTGAACTCAGGACCCCTGGAAGAGCAGTCAGTGCTCTTAACCACTATTTTTTAAAGAAACCAAAATTCTCACTACCAATCAGGGCATTAACTTCAACAGTGGGGCTATCTCACCTGTGGGTTCATGGCATATGGGATGGTAAGAAGTAGGGCCCTGTGAGAGGAAAGAGACCACTGTGGGTACATCTCTGAAGGCTTTGTCTGGACCCCAGCCCATTGCTTTTTCCCTCCTTCTGCTGTCTCTCCCTCCATGAGGTGAGCAGACTCCTGCTGAACATGTTTTCACCACCAAGACTTTCTGCTTCGCTTCAGACCCACAGATATAGGCACCATGGAATAAAACCCCTGATACCTTGAGCCAAAATAAACTTTCCACATTTGCCTCACAAATGTGAGACAAATGACATTTGACATAGTGGCAAAGGGGAACTAAAACAGATACAAAGTATCATCAGGCATTATGAACTTACAAACCAACAAGAAACACATAAGAAAGGGGTAGAATTCTGTACACATATAACCTACAAAAACTGAGACATGGAGATACAAAAAAGCTAAATAATAACTAATAAAGTCAAAACAAAACAATAACAAATTTTCTCTTTCACTCTCTCTCTCTCTTTCACACACACACACACACACACACACACACACACACCCCAGAAAGCTTCATATCCAAAGTCTCTTAACTCTTTATTTTTTTATTTTGTAATCTGTTGTTGCTCATTTCTTGGGTGGGTTGGTTGATGGGTCCATTGGTTGCTTGAGATAAAATGCTCACTCTGTCATTCAGATCTAGGATGAGCTGTGTACCCCAGACAGGTCTTAGCTTACAGTAATCCTCCGTGCTCCACCTTCCAGAATTCATCAAACTACCATACATGGACACCAAGATCTTTAAAGATTTTTCTTAATGAAAAAGTGGAAGTAGCAAAATGTGTTGAAACCCATTCTGTAATGTCAGCATTACCTTGATAGCCAAAGCAGAATCACCCAACAAAAGGAACACTATATACAGTCTCCCCAATGTTCATGCATGTAAGTACTAGCAGACCAAGTGCGACGACACACCAGAAAGATCATGCACCATGATCCCACTAGATTTACTAGATTTATTTGCAAGGATAGCTCAATATATGCAAACCAATGAATGTGATCCCTCATACCAACAGACTGGATGATCCGGATCACATTATCATCTCAACACATATAAAAAGGGCGTTTGATAAAAGTCAATGTCCCTTCATGGTTTAAAAGCAATGGGACAACTTAGGTATAGAAGGATTACATCTTAATGATGAAAGATAGATGTGTCAAACAAACGGTCATCAACATCATACCTGGAACTGAAAGTATTCACCCAAAGCCAGACTTAAATGAGGCAGTCTATGACCAGTGCACTTACCCAACAGAGCACTAAATTTAATCCAGGACAACTGGGCAAGTGGGATAAACAGAAGGCATGCAGAGAGAAGGAAGGATGTCAAATTATCCCTTGCTTGCAGATGCTAGGATTCCACATATATGAAAACCTAAAGACTCCATTTAAATATGGTTAAAGATTGCATCTCGGCTGTTAGGGCTAAGTTCGAGCATAAACTACTAACAGAGTTGACAAATGAGTTCAGGAAAGCCAGGCATTGCAAATTCAGCATTCAAATATGACCAGCGTATGTGATGAACTTACTGGAGGAAAAAATGAAACAAATCCCTTATAGTTTAACAGAAAAAAAAATACCTAGAAATAAATTTAATTAAAGAAATGGGTGTTCTCTTCAATGCTGGGTACCAAACATCAATTAAGGAATCGGAAGAAGGCCCATCAAAAGGAAGATGTGCCCTGTTCATGGTTGGGAAAAATTCATGTTAAAATGCTCAGACTACTCGAAGTGACTTAGAGAGTCTTTAAAACGACCATTGAAATAGCAATAACACTCTTCACGGAACTGTAAAAAGCAATCTTAAAATTCATATGGCAGTACAAAAGATTCCGAATAGCTAAGGCAATCTTGAACAAAATAATAGAGTACCAGCAAATGGCCCCTCACCCATGAGTATATGGGCACCGCAAATGTGGGTTGGTGAGTTATTTGAAGAAAAGGACTTGGGAATGGGAGGGTTTGGGTAGGGAGGGTTTGGATCTAGGAGGAGTTGGATGGGGAAAGGGGTAAAAACAGTCAAAATACATGGTAGGCATGTATAGAATTCTCAAAGAATCAATAAAAGCATTAAACTGAAAGACTATGAAGCTGTAGACATCAAGACATAATACAGAGCAGTCACCAAACAGCAGCAGACAGGCACAAAAGGAGACAAGCAGATCAATGACTGAATAGACGACCAAGAACGTTTAAACCCTTGTACCTACAGCCAACTGGTCCATTGCCAAAGTACCAAAGCACACATCGGAGAAAATGCTTCCTTTTTAATTTTTATGTTTTATTTAGTTTTATGTTCCATGCATTTTTTTTTTTTTTTTGCCTGCCTTATGCCTAGGTAGGACATACATGCAGTGCCCAGAGAGGCCAGAAGAGGGCGTTGGATCTCCTGGCACTAGAGTTACAGGTTAAAGTTAGGAAGAAAAGGGTTGCAAATGTTTCATCCAATAACCGATTAATATCCAAACCTGTAAGAAATGTTTAAAGAGCTTCTGAACAGACATCTCTTAAAGTAAGGAGAATGAAGAAGCAAATAGGAAAGAGACTCGGAATTATCGGCCATGAAGAAATGCAAATCAGAGCCCATGGATTAATAGTCAGGATCCAAAAGACCCCAGAAGAAAAGGAAATGGATGTCAAATGTATGGAGAAAGAGGAGCATGAGTATACTGTTGGCAGATACAAGCAAGAACAGAAAATGTAAGAGGCTAGGAAGGGTCAAGGAGGGGACACTGGAAGTTTGGGTTATGGGAACTGTGATGCTAGCGGCCCACTTGACACCCCTAGGAAGAGGGAACCTCAAATAAAGAATTCCCTCCCTCAGACTGGCCTGTCAGTATATCTATTTTGAGAATTTTCTTCATGCCTTATTGGTGTGGGAGGCCCCAGTCCACTGTGGGCAGTGTCAACCCTAGGCAGATGAACCAGGGCTATATTAAAAAGCAAACTGAGCAAGCTATGGAGAACAAGCCAACAGCTGTGTTCCTTCACGACCTCTGCTTCAGGTCCTGACCCGTTTTGGTTCCTGTCCTGGCTTCTCCCAAGGACAGGTTAGAATCTGTAATACATCCCTTCCTTCCCAAACTACTTTGGCCAAGGTGTTTATCGCAGCAACAGAAAGCTAAATAGGAAAGAAACCAAACAACAAAAAGAATATTGCGGCTTCCATAAGTGCAGTGGCTGAGTACAGTTCCCTGGTGCCGATTCTGTGTCTTCTCAGGAGCTCAAAGCCTCTACCAAAGAGAAGACACGATGCCTCTAGAAGACAAGAGAACACTAGATGCCCTGACTTGATCTTTACAGGCAGCATACACGTGTTCTGGTATGCGTACCTTGTTAGCATGTATGACTGTGACACCTTACTACAATAAAAGTCAAAGAAACAGGATCTGAAAAGCATTGCCCAGCACACCCTGTGTCTTGTGCCTAATACAGTGCTCATGGAAAAAAACAGGTAGGAGAACTGCACAGAAGAAAAGCAAATGATCAAAGAGAAACACAGAAGAGTGCTGAAGCCAACCCCTGCTTTTGAATGTGGCTCTTTTGGGGTATAACCAATAGATAGTTAATAGCACATGTTTAATACACAATATTGTGAATTAACATATATTCACATCCTAGAACCCTCCCTGTCCCGGTCTACCGTAGCTGTCTCAGTGGCATCATACAGACTGGGCAGGTTAAGCGACAGTTCCTCCATTTTCTGGGGGGCAAGAAGGTCCAAAGGAAGGTATTGGTGGAGTCTTTTCTATTGGAGGTGCTTTCCTGTGTACAAGTCACAAACCCTCACATACACATCCCCACACAAAATAAAATCTATAAGTAAATGTAATAAATACATAATAAATCAAGGCAAATGTATATACTTGTAATGTCAGAGATAGTGCTTTGTACATAACACTTGGAGGAAAGACTTGAGGGCTGTTTAAACGTATTCTCCCCTTATAAAACTTCTGTCCAGTTTCTCTATAAAATGCCCAGAGATATTAAAATGTACTGAGTGTGACATTGGCCCTTTCTATGTGCCTCCTATAGTTTTCCTTAATGCTTACAAATAACTTCACATTTAGGTTGTTCCTTAAAATTCTTCATGTTTTTACTCCTCCCTTGTTGAGTTATAAATCACCAAGCACACATGAAAACTTCCTAATTTGGGGAATGTGTCTTACTGTGGTTTCCCAGTGTCTGTACCACACACCCCAAGTTCCCTTTACAGCTGGCAGACAGATTTATTTTATTAATACTCTTCTTCTAGAAAGCTTACCCCTTTTTATGAGATTTAGTTTTATACTTACTTATATATGTGTGTGTGCACACATGTGTGCAGGTACCTTATAAGCCCAGAAAAGTGCACCAGATCCCCTAGAACTGGAGTTGATGGCAGTTATCAGTGACCTGAGGTGGGCGTGAGGATTTGAACTCAGATCCTTTATAAGAGCTGCTAGCTCAGTCTGTCTCCCAGCTCCTCTGCCACTGGAATTTTTGGCTGTCGTTGCTTGTTTTACCTTTGGACATTTCTCCGCGTTGTTCGGCTCTTGCAGTTTTAAAACTATTTGAAGCATCCATTTTATCCTCTGGCTTGGAACCCCGCATGCCTGCACTGTACTTTAGCTGCTGCTCTCTGAATCGGGGGGCACATGCGATGTCTCACTCTGCTTCCAGTGGACACTGTGCATCCCGTGAAATCTAAAAAAGTCCCCCTGCTTTCACCAGGGTATTCTATTCTATCCTAACATGGACTTCTTCCAACGCTGAAAAGCCCCTAAGACAATGCAATCATGTTTGCCTTATCTTGTTAGATATATTCGTTTCAAAGGAGAACAGGCTTCTTCTATTTACCCAACTAGACATCTGTTCTGCCAGTCTTCACCAGTTCCTGGGGACTCTGAGTTCCCATCCAGCAGGGTCTCATCGTAGCCTAGAGGACACCCCTGAGCTCCTCCCTGCTTCTCTCCTGGAGGTCTCCTGGCAACAAAATGCTCCCATTTTCTTTCTTCAGAAAACGAAGATGCCTTGCCTTTGTTCCTGAAGGATTGCTAGATTTAGATGTTTTTGTTGTTTGTTTCATTTCTCATTCCTTCCTCTCTCTAAGCACTCTAAGGATGCTGGGGCCTATTTCCGGACTCTGCTCCCCTTGAGAGGAAGGTGTGCCTGCTGACTTTCTCTGTCCTGCTCTGACATGCCATTTGTCTCTTGTTAACCTCAACAGCTTCTCTTTACAAAGGTAAAATCTCACCCAAAATCTCATTTGGGATGACTATGCGTATATATTTTTTAAAAAACCTTTCTGGAATTCTTGCATCTATAAATTCATGTATTTCACCAAACTTATGAATTGTGGCTCCCGAATATTAAAATCCCATCCTGTCCCGATTGCTCTTTTAACTTAAAAATATTTTATCTTTCTTAATGTCTCTGCATCTTGAGGATTTCTTCCTTTCACCCAGTCACTTACATTTGCTTTATTGTAGACCTAAATTTTATGCTTTTGGAAAAAAAATCTGTTCTAAATCGTGTGTGTGTGTGTGTGTGTGTGTGTGTGTGTGTGTGTGTGTGTGTGTGTGTGTTGTACCTGCAGTGCTTACTTGTAAAGTCTTGAAGATAGAGCCACAGGCTGTAGTGAACAGCCTAATGTCAGTTTGGGAATTGAACTTAGGTCTTCTGAAAGAGAACACAGCTCTTAATCCGATAGGCCATCGATTTCCCCCATCAATAGACTCACACCTTAAGGTTTTCTGCCTTTTGCTTGGATGCAGAGAGTCTGGGGGGTGTTTCATTAATTTTAACAATTTAAGTTCAGTAAAGTAATTACCCGTTACCTAATTTTCTTGTCTTACTTCACTGGATTGGAGTATCCTTCACCAGCTGCAAATTTTAAACAGAAAGCTTCTGGAAGACGCGTGCTCACAGCCAAGATCACAGAGGACCCGCATTAGGTGAGGGACACTCTCTCCTGTGCATACTCAGTCATGTCTGAAGAAAGGTGGGGTTAGAGTCTTAAGTGCACCACCACGCATCTATTCTAATAACTGTAGGTTTTATGTAGTGAGCCATAACACGAGGGGTTAACGCAGCCTTTTACCCCTCAGAAAATCCAATTTGCTCATGAGTCATTTTTCAATGGGTTACTGCACTTGAATTGTTAATATTTTGAATGGTATTTAAAAGTCTATGCCCATTAATTATATTGACCCATGATTTCCATTCTTATGATGCCCTTGCCTGGCTGGGGATCAAGATTAGATTCATGTCATAAAGTAAGTTCAGTCGTTTGTTTTTTTTTTTTTTTTATTGTCTGGAAAATTCTTTATGAATTGGAATGATCTATTCTTTGACTACTTGGTAGATGTCATACATAAAACCACTGGTGCCTTTTTAAAAAAAATAAAATAAAAACACGGCATAGATGGCTTTATGAACAAAATTGTTCCATTCCTTTAAGGGCTATAGGTCTACCTAGGCTTGCTATTTCTTTTGAGGCCATGTTTTTCTTTGAAGTTATAATTTTCTAGAAATAAGTTTTAAGCTTTCACATTTACCAGGGGAGGAAAAAAATCTGTTTGTAGAATTATCTTAACTTCAGTAAGCTTCTGTGAACTGTATCGTGTATTCAAAGTTGTATGTGGACCGTTTAAGGAAGCACGACACATGACGCACTCACACTGCCCATCCCCATGTAGACAGATCTTGATAGCCCATGCTGTAGACATGGCACAGCTCACTCTGCACTGATGTGTCCCCATCTTTTTTTGCGTTTTGCAATGATGTCATGCTCACAGACTATATTCTGTATCACAGCCTGGTTTTGTTTGCTTCGCTCTGGGCTGAGATCTGATGGACTCTCATAGATGACCTTCTTGACTCTCCCATGTACACTTAGACACAACTGCCTGAAATTTTGACATAGCATCAGCATCATATGGTGTGTGGTCTGAATTCCTATATGTTCTGTTTGTAATGTTTTCAAATCTTTTTATATGTTTAAGTCACTTGCATTTTTTTTAAATGTGCCAGACAAATACAACCTTTCCTCCAGTGGGTTTGTGTTTTCCACTTCCTCCTTTCTAGAGGAATTAATTTAACTCCATGAGAACGGCTCATTTCTCTCACACATTTCTAGGATTCTATCCTTCCCTTTTCTTTCAAAGTTCGTTGTCTTATGTAATAGGCATGCCTTTGGTATTAGGCTTTTGCCTACTTTGTAAAAGCACTTCTGGCCTTGCTAGAATTTGGTTGCGTTGAGTGTTTTCAGTGCATGTGCAACTTCATGGTAGGTGATTCTGTTCCCTGTGTCTGAATGCTCTATTTTCCCTCATTTCTTGCTTCCTCTGAAAAGCAAATCCCTCTGTGTTTCATTTAGGAAGAATTGGAACCAAGCCTAGAAGTTTTTACAGAAAGCAGTCACTGGAAACTGGAAGGTAAATGCGGTGGATTGAGAGTCACAGTGATTTCAGCCAAGGGACCAGGAGCTCAAAGAGGGGCTCAATGTGGGGAGGGGTCTGTGCCCATTCTATGCCTTCTATCTCATATCACTTGCTGAGTCTCTATTAGGTAAAATCACCTTCAGAGAAGTGGGCTGAGAGAAAATGCAAGGTGTGTAAAAGGCTTCCATCATTACTGGTATGTTTTTTATTTATTTCCCTGGTCATGTTAATACTAAATAATAGAGCCCTGCCTTTGTTGTTTGATATACAAGCCTTCAGCAATGTCTACTGATCTGAACTGACAATGGCATTGAGTCTTTGTCACTGTCATCTACCCTCATGTGCCTTTTTAGCCACCCACTGTGTAGTCACATTGCTGTTTTTATGGCACTATCACTCAGCATATTGTCCTCCCACACAAGTCAATAGGTCTATGCTTTGAACCCTATGCTGATTGATAAGACTTCATAACAAACTCACTATATATTTGTTTGCAATAGATTCTTTACTGAGCTCTTATCTGGATAACTTCTTTCATTTTTGTCTTTAAAAGCTTGTGGGTACTTTTGTCTTTGATGGACGAGCTATCACTTTCACTTTCTACTTGGGTGATAGCTTAGCTGGATATAAAATTATTGAGAACCATTTTTAATCCACTAAAGTCTTTATGAGTGCTGTTTCACACTCTTTTGACACTGAAAGAGCTGACAGAAAATCACAAAGACAGCTCAATGTCGTCCTCTATATTGACTACATGTTTGCAGTGAATTCCTGCAAGAGTACTTCTTTATTTCTCACTTTTAATAATTTCACTCTCTTTTATGGTTAGCAATTAAATTGTATATCACATGTTATATAATTGTTCCTATAAAATGTAATTACAAACATATATGGGAATATGTACACATATATCCCTGTATACAAATATAAAGACATATAAGCATATGAAGAAAACATCTTTTTCTTTTGGAATTATCATATGACTCTTACCTGTTTCAGTTCTCTCATGCTCTCTATCCAATCTTCCCTTACTGTGCCCATCCACCCATAGGATGAATCTAAAATGGCGTCCTCTGCCATGGCTGTTGTGCCTTTCCCCTCCTGTCACAGCTAATTTCTGTCTCTGTTGATACTGCTTTCAGGGCCTCTGGTGTTTTGCTTTTTGAGGCTTCAATTTCCTAACTCATTATAACTTAAGAATAAAGCTAGTCTTTTTACTTGCGTGTGATGAGCTGTCTCCTCCTAATGTTTTTCAATCTGATCTCAGGTCAAACATCTTTGTGGTAGATGGTTAATTTCCCCTTCTACATTATTTCTCATTCTTTTTTCTTGTTATCTCTATTTTTGTTTGGATGAGAAGAAATATTTTCAGTCCCAATGTTCATAGAGACCAGGTAGAAAAAGAGCCTAAAGTTAAGGCTTAGCTACTGGCTCACCTTCTTTCTCTGACTCACAGTTCTGTCTGAGTCAGACCCTGTGTGAGAATGTATGTGTGCATTTTTCTGTGTATGTCTGTGTCTCTGTACCTGTGTGTCTGACTCTCTCTGTAATACATATCTATGTGTGCACCTATGTGTCTGTCTCTCTTTGCATACATGTGTTCATATATACACCTCTCTCTCTCTCTCTCTCTCTCTCTCTCTCTCTCTCTCTGTCTCTGTGTGTGTGTGTGTGTGTGTGTGTGTGTGTGTGTGTGTGTGTGTGTGTGTGTGTGTGTCTGGGCAGGTACACACATAGTACATGGTCTGAGTTCTACCTGCACTGACCTTCATACTTGCCATCAATAGTTTTAGGTCTGAAATTCTTCTGTAGCCTTTCTGGATCTTTAACTGGGGAGTAGCTGTCCTTTGTTGAAGTATCAGACTTTCTTTCCTCATCCATCCCTCCTTCAATGTGCAGAGTCTTATGGAATCTATGACAGTGTGTCCTCCCATGCTATTCGCAGAAACAGCATCAGAATGCTATGTCTCTTAGGGGACACATCGAGCTCTACCACCTTTCTTGGGGCTGCAGAGAGGGCATGGGGTACCCTGTCTTGTTAATTGTGCACTCTCTATGTTTTGATTTTATAAATTCATTGAAGACTGAATGCCACTTGTATGCAATCTTGTGGCAGGCTGTGTTTCTATTTCCTCACCCTCTTTTTCTTTTACATGGCTACTCAGGGATGAACAGCAAATCCCATCTGTGGTGTGGTCCCTGCTACAAAGGCCTCATGGACCCCAGGGTGAGAACACGGGGTGCTCTTTCTGCAGCTGCTCTGGATGTGGAAGATAGATCATCAAGTAAATTCACCCAGAGTTCTTCCTTCTGGAATTTAGCATTTCTTGGTGTGTTAGAGGCAGAAGACACTATAAGGAAAAGAGAATAAATAATGGCTCTTGGCACTGGGGTAGGGGTGGTGAAGTATGGGTGCTAAGGAATGGGTACTAAGATGCTGGGTGCTGAGCTGGGATGTGGAAGATATGAGGTACTAATGTGAGTGCTTGGATGGCTGCTGAGTTGTGAGTGGGCAATAATGGTAGCAGATTGGTACATGGAGGGTGTGTTGATAATAGATGGCAGTATGTTGACCATGGACGGTGGTGTGTTGATAATGCATGGTGATGCGTTGATCATGGATGGTGGTATGTTGATGATGGGTGGCAGTGTGTTGATCATGGGTGGTGGTGTGTTGATCATGGGTGGCGGTGTGTTGATCATGGGTGGCGGTGTGTTGATCATGGGTGGTGGTGTGTTGATCATGGGTGGTGGTGTGTTGATGATGGGTGGCGGTGTGTTGATCATGGGTGGCGGTGTGTTGATCATGGGTGGTGGTGTGTTGATCATGGGTGGTGGTATGTTGATCATGGGTGGTAGTGTGTTGATCATGGATGGTGGTGCATTGATCATGGGTGGTGATGTGTTGATCATGGATGGTTGTATGTTGATCATGGGTGGTGATGTGTTGATCATGGATGGTGGTGTGTTGATGATGGGTAGTGGTGTGTTGATCATGGGTGGTGGTGTGTTGACTCACGCACGTTGGAGTTGCTGGGGCTTCACTCCTTAGGAGGCTAATGCAAGCACTAGGGGCAATGGTCCTAAACTTCTGATTTTCATGGTGCTCTGGGAACTACAAACCACAAACATATTCTCAGCACAGAACAAAGCTTTGAGGACATGTCTTTGCAGGGGGTACTTTTGTCATGTGTCATAAGGGTGTGCCCTCAAAAGGAATGATAGGCTTCTTCCACTCCCCACCTTATGTTATGACTCAAGTCGTGACATTTGCTACAATCAAGGACTATAATGGAGCTGTTGTTTCTCATTTTTCATAGTAAAACCGATGTGGACAACCCCAATTTT
This sequence comes from Rattus rattus, assembly GCF_011064425.1. Lineage (NCBI taxonomy): Eukaryota > Metazoa > Chordata > Mammalia > Rodentia > Muridae > Rattus > Rattus rattus. The sequence continues at coordinate 257,099,317 of NC_046154.1, forward strand.
CAGTTTCTGAAATTGTGACCCAAGCAGGCAGTCTTTGCTTTCCTTATCCCTAGCATGTTGTTATGTAACAGTTTCCTCCATGATTAGCTTTAGTAAGTTCCTGAAACCAAACAGATTCACTAGGTTCCTCCCTGCCAAAACAAACAAACAAACAAACAAACAAACAAAAAACCCAAGAGTCTTCCTCTGAGAAGAGCAAAGCCAAACTTCAAAGGAGACTCTGAGAGACCAGCCGTGTAGAAAAAGCAGAAACCACCTGAGCTACCTGGAAGATATTTAGACCAAATGAGTCACTTGGAAAGGACACTCTCCAACCTGTGTAGACTGTAAAGTGTGCTCTGGTCCCCAACTTTTTGACCTGTCACTCTTTTGGGACAGGCTTTGGTGATGTAGCTGCCTTTGATTTGCTTCTGATCCTGTAACTAACCCCTCACCCATATTCTTATAAATAACCCCAATAAAAGTCCTGGTTTCATCAAGTTGGACTTTGGTGGTATCTGTACTTTGATCTGTTTTGGGCTCCCTATCTGGAGTGAGTAGACATGTGTGTTGCACAACACATGTTACTATAGCAACATGAAACTGACATTCCACGGCAGAGGGAGGAGGGAGGTGGGCTGGAAGCAAAGGACTTGTGTGTGCCGGGGTGAGGAGTGGTCTCCTGACCTAGCACAACAGGAACACGGGGATCAGCAGGAAGGCTAGGGGATAGGGTGGGGGCTGTAGGTAAGGTGTTATAGTGGTAGAATATGAAACCCTGGAGGACTGAGGGTCACTCTGGCTATCATTGGGAGGGAGGGGATCCACCATGGACTTGTCTAAGCAGTGGTATGTTCTTAGCAAGAGTTACAGCTCCTCTTTGGCTAAAGGGGGTCCTTGACTGATGAAAAAAACTAAGGCAAGTTGGAGGTAACCTGAATGGGATCAGGGCAGAGTCAGGGGCTGTCTGTGCTGATGCACTTGTCAAATGTCCAGGAAGACTGTCCCCTAGAAGAGCATCTTGTTCTTGTGACTAGTGCCCAATATCCGGTTGAAAAGAGCCCAGGAGAAGTGATGGGCAGGGTGCTGCTCCCTGCAGCTGGAAAGAAGGGGATGTTGGGGAGATTAACCCACCCATTTCCACACTAAGATGCCCACTTACCCGTGGACGGTAGCTGATGTCAAACGATAAAATGGACCATTTGCCTTTATTTTCCTGGAACCTTGGACATTGCAAAACTCTGCACAACTTGCTTGAAATTTAACTGAACATCAGCAAAGTGCCCGGCTCGACAGGTTTCACTGACCCGAGAGTCTGGTTTGGTCTTGGCTCTTCCCACCCCTGAGCTTGGGCTGTGGGTCCTGCCAGGAGGGACTGATGCAGTCCTGTCTGCAGGCTTCCTCTATTGCTCCTAAGAAGCCAGAGGAGATCTTTGTCCTGCAAGGCAGTAGTGAAGAGGTGAAGTTAAACTTTAGAGTGTTTGTATGTATTTATGTATGTACACATATTTGTGGGTACCTGTGCATATTTGCGCACCTGTATGTGAAGACCAGAGGTCGGCATCAGGTGTCTTTCTCATTCATCCCCTACCTTATATTCTTGAGACAGGGGTCTCTCTCTGTTCCAATTAAGATTACTATTGCTGTGACGAAACATCATAGCAAAAGCAACTTATGGAGGAAACACTTTATTTGGCTTTCACTTCCAGATCACTGCTCATCGCTGAAGGAAGTCAAAACAAGAATTTAAGCAGGGCAGGAATCTAGAGGCAGGAGCTGATGCAGAGGCTATGGAAAGGGTGCTCTTTGCCGGCTTGCTCAGTCTGCTTTCTTATAGAGCCCAGGGCCACCAGTCAATGGGTGGCAATACCCACAATGGTCCAAGATCTCTCATATCAGTCAACAATTAAGAAAATGTTCTACAGACTTGCCTACAACCCATCTTAGGAAGGCATTTTCTTAATGAAGGCTCCCTCTTCTCACATGAGTTATGTTATAGGTTGTGTTATATAGTTATGTTGTAGGTTATGTCAAGTTGACATAAAATTTGCTAGCATACTCACTGAACCTGGAATTCACCAATTTCCTGGACTGGCTGGCAGTGAGCCCCAAGAATCCCTTGTCTTCAGCTCTCCAGTACTTGGGATATAGATACACAGCACTGTACTTGGTCTCCATGTAGGTAAGGTAGATAGAACTCAGGTCCTCCAGATTGTGTAGCAAGCCCTTCATCAGCCGATCCCTCTTCCCAGCCCTGAAAGTGTATTTAATTTCAACCCTCGAGAATAACCTGCTTTCAAGGCCAGAGACGCCGAGTCAGAGGTGAAAGCCTGCATCAGTGTGAACCCACAATAAGCAGCCTGTCATGGAGATGTCTTCTTGCCCACTGAGTGATGGAAATATGAATGCCAGACACTGTGGCACATACCTCTAGTCTAGATACTTGGGAGCTGAGGCAGGAGCATTGCTTCAGTCCAGGAGTTTCCAGACAACATGGACTATACTACACAGAGAGCCCTGGTCTTGGGAAAAGAAGGGGGAAAGCAATAATTTTTTTAAAAAAAATATTTTTTATGTGTATGATGTTTTGTCTTCATGTATGCCTATGTAACAAAAGTGGTGCCCATGGAAACCAGAAGAGAGCATTGGATCCCCTGGAACTGAAGTTACTGACTATTGTGAGCCATCACGTGGGTATTGGGAATCCAGCCTGGGTCCTCTGCCAGAGTAACAATTGCTTTTACCTGCTGAGCCATCCCTCCAGCATCTCAGTGATCTATCCCTTCACTGGGGGTGAGGAGGGGCTGAGATACAACCCTTTCCCCTCCCTCTTATTACTTTAGTTTAAAACACCGAATCATGACTATTCCCTTATTCATGAAGAAAGGTCTCGAGACAGTGCAGGACTCAGATTCAGTGTGTCCCTTAGCACACCTGTTCAGAGTTCAAACCATAAATAGGGCACAGGAAATATCAACGGTTGCCGTTAACGAGGTAGAATAATGCTGACAAGATCTTGTGGCGAAGGAGAATTAAAAGCGTGAATTCTTCATTTCTGCGACCTCCCCATTCGTCTTGTGGGTTGAAGGTTAGCTGCTGTTTACTGAAACCTGGGGGGTGAAGCCATGGTCAGAAGCCCACATCCGAGCTTCTACATGAAGATTTATACAGACTAAACACTCTATGCAGCTGGCGAGAAGCCAGTCTAGCTTTCCTGGGGAGTGGAGGCTGTGACAGTGTCCCCCGGGGGGAAGAACAAATTGTATTTTTGCGTCTCATGGGGGAGACGCAATGTTTTCTGCTGTAACCTGAGAGCCTCGAATGTTCTAACACATGATGGATACTCCATTAGTATCTGTGTGATGACTGGGTTTGTACCGTGTACCCTGCTGATACTCCACGATCTTCATATGCCTTTCTATCTGGCATTGAAATGTTGTCCTGTGTCGATAAGTGAAGGTCATCTCACTATTTAAAATGGGGGGAAGGGCCCATCCCACGTGAGTCACCCCCTTCCCATTTGTACTTATGACTCCTTCATTTGTTGTAAGGTAAGCACGGCAGCATCTTGGTCCTGTACTCTCATTTAATAATTTTGTAAAAAAAAAACTCCTGGCAGTGGCATCACTGGGCGGAAAGGCATGAAAAGCCTGTGTGTTCTAAAACCATCTGTGTGCTGCCAAATCGCCCTCCAGGAAGAGACACTCTGACCCACCCGCCAGCCATACAGCAGGCAGGGGGATACCCACTCTTCACTTGGTGCCGAATCAGGGATTATAATTCATCTAAATCTTTGCCAGTTTACAAAACAGAAAAGATATCCGCCCCTCCATGGCCCTAATTCGCAGGTCTTTGATCACTATTGAGTTTGAACACCTTATCATGCCTACATCTGTTGGCACTTCTGCGAATACACTCGAACATTTATAACGTCATTTTAAAAGCCAAGTGACTTGCTGTAGTCACAGGTAACCAGCCCAGGGATCAGGGTCAGTTTAGAAAGAGGGTTCAGATCACTGACTGCTCTGTAGCTGTCTTACCACCCATTAGGCCCACTCCCTCTGTGTTGCAGGCAGGACCAGGCTCTCTCTCAGGAACACAGGCTTCAAGACCCAGCAGGGTGGCTGGCAAGGTTTCACTCTAGAAATTTTGCATTTCAACAGGGAGCTCTGTTCAAGCCGAAGAGAGATGACCAATAGACTGATTGATGGACTGACAGACCAACCGCACCTCTGACCACAGCTAGTCAAGCAAACCCTGTCACAGGCTCCTTTCACACCTTCCTCATAGCCTGGCTTGCACTGAGCCTGTCTTCAGCCATCTCCAAGGACAGCTCCAGTCACATGCACCCCATTTCCTCCCCTCCTCATTCTACAAGCCCATGCCCCACTTTATATATTTTACTTTCTGATCATTCGCATAGAGTTCATTAAATGGAAGATAGAGTTTTTCATAAAATATGTATCAGAATCTTGGATTATTAATTTCAGATTTTAAAAAAAATCTTCTTGGTGATGAAAAGTATCTGATTATAAACCTCATCAAGTGTCTGAGTATAGAGTTTATGGCCCAACAGAGAATTCCCAGAGATGCCCTCAGTCACCTCAGAGCAGGAGCACATCAGCAGGTACTCTCATGAAGCAGGCTGTGTGCCTGAAACAGGGAGCCTATTTCTCGGCAACCACCAGATTAGGCACTGTTAGAGACAGAGAACATAGTCTATTCAGTGTCTCCTCTGGGTTGATCTATCCACAGAGGTGACCATCTCCTCACCCTATTAAGCAGTGATGACCCACTGTCCCCTACCCCCACCTCAGTCCTACGCAGTTCTCTACAAATCCTGGTGTTGGAAAACCTGCTGTGTTGGCTCCACTTAGAGTAATACCTCGAGATTATACCACTCCTCCATGTCCACATGGTAGATCAAGAATATACACTCTCAGTGAGATGGTTTGTATATGCTCGTCCCAGGGGGTGGCCCTGTTGGAGTAGGTGTGTCACTGTGGGTTGGAGCTTTAAGACCCTCATCCTAGCTGCTTGGAAGCCAGTATTCTGCTAGCAGCCTTCAGATGAAGATATAGGACTCTCAGCTCCTGCCACCATGCCTGCCTGATGCTGCCATGTTCCCCTCTTGGTGGTAATGGACTGAACCTCTGAACCTGTAAGCCAACCCCGACTAAATGCAGTCCTTTATAAGACTTGCCTTGGTCATGGTGTCTGTTCACAGAAGTAAGACCCTAACTAGTATACTCAGTGAAGCATGAGCCTCTGCGAGCTGGGATAGAAGATGCATCCTTATGGTCAGGTGGCTCTTTTGCCTTGTGACCTTGGAAATATTGCTTGTTTTCTTCCTAGGAAGTGAGGGGTTTTGATACCCAGTCACAGCAGTGGGTAGAGTAGTAGAAATCAGATTGAATGCTGAGCTTGATCTGTGCTGAGAAACACACAGCCTCGCAGAGCAGCCCTGAACCTCATGTACATGTAGGGGTACAGAGAGAGATGGGATGAACGTGAGTCCTCCATGCATCTGTGCATTATTCTGTGGGAATTATGGGACAGGCCACTGCAGGATGGCTGGATACACCCCTCAACTTATAACCTTGAATCTTCAGTTTTACTCAGGATTCATCCCTCCTATGGACCCTCATGTTGTCCAGAATCCATTGTTCGTGCTGTTCTGGTGATGAAGGGCAAAAATAGCTCTACAGGGTGTAGGGTGTGGGTTCTGGTCATCTAGTTTGCTTTTCCTGGCTCTGGAGCAAGGGCTGCAGCAAAAGGTGAACAGGAGAACTCTTTATCCTTTCCTAAGGTTGACGATCCATGGTTTTATAAGCAAGGCCACGAGGAAGGCCAGCTTCTTTCTGATGTTCCCAGTCCTTCCTTCAGGACCAATGGCAGGGCAACACCAACATCCAGCCAGGCCAGGAGTCTCCTGTGGGTAGGGGCTCTGCTCTCCAGAGAAGGAGGCAGCCCCCTTTTTAAATTATTTGTTTATTTATGTATGTATTTATGTATTTATTTATTTATTTATATATGTACATTGTCACTGTCTTCAAACACACCAGAAGAGGGCATCAGATCCCATTACAGATGGTTGTGAGCCACCATGTGGTTGCTGGGAATTGAACTCAGGACCTCTGGAAGAGCAGTCAGTGCTCTTAACCACTGAGCCATCTCTCCAGCCCAAGGCAGCCCTTGTTAAGCTGTTAGTTCTACATTTCTGCCCAGGGAGAGAAGGTGGAGTTTTGGAGTTAAGGGATGGGAATCATAGCTCAGGCATCGTCTAGTTAATCATGGTGGGAGCTGGTCTAGCTAATTTCTTACAAACATAGGAAACACTGTCTTCGAGAACAAAAGTGCTAGATATGGATTTCCTATAATTGCAAGTTGGCCGACCTGGCCTCCTTATGTGCAGTTGAAGGCGAGCCATTTCTAGGAGAGTGGCCTGGCAGCCAGGAGAGCATGGGGTCTTAACCTAGAGTGTGGCTGAGGATTCCTCTTTTGCTACCCCACCTCTTGGTTAAGCTAACAGATAGCGTAAACTAGCTGTTCTTAATAGCTTTGCATGCCTGATGGAAGGGCTGATTAGCACACTAAAGAAGACAACAGGAGATCGTGGGGGTGGGTTGCTACCAGTAGGTCGGGAAGCAGTAACCTGAGCCTCAAGGTCCAGCCAAGGGAGAAGAATCAGATTCCAGCCCCACTCTGTTGCGGAGCCTGATAAGAGGCTGTTAGCTTTCTAGAATCCTGGGGTCTGGTGACTGCTGACTGTACAAGATGGTACCCCGCAGGAGGGCTTGGGTGAAGCAACAGAGCCTTCCAGCCCTGACATAGATGGAGGGGCTGGGAAACTCATTCCTACAGTGACAACAATCCTTGCTCTGTGACATGAAGAAGCAACCCAGGGTGACTCGTTCATTACCTTCAGACACTGACTGAGAAGAGAGCTGCGAGAAGCCATCTGGAAGGAGGTAGGGAGCCAGTCAAGAGGGAGGGACACAGCCTGGGCCTATGGGGACAGTTTTGAAGAGGGAAAAAAAAAAACAAGGTGGTTTGTAAGGATGGATGGAGGCTCTACAGTTGAAAGCCCCTAAGAGAAGTGTGACTGTGAATAGGCAGGGAGCCATCTCTGGTGTCATCTGGTTCTTTGGGTTTGGTAGCCCAACTCTGAACTTGTCTTTGTTCTCTGCCCACCATTCCAGCCTGGGCACAGCAGGGAATGCTCTTTCCCTGGACAAACCTCACAACATGGATGGAAGTCTGGAAAGACTGGAACCAAGAAGCCAGAAGGGTGGATTAGGTCACCCTATAGCCACAGGGACAATTGTAAGACTTGATAGACTGTTGTCACATTAGGCCACTGCCTTGATTTTTAACCATAATTTACAATTTTTTAGACAGCTTTATTGTTGCAAAGCTCTGGAAAGACAGCGCAGAGAATTCTCCTGCCCCGCACCCTGTTTCCCCGCCTGGGCATGGTGGATGCGGCAAGGCTACAACCACATGTCACTCACCCAAGGGCCTGCTGTTCTATTCCTTTGGTCTGTGTCTCTGTTTGAGAATCAGAGGACATTTAATGGTCATAGCGTCTTTAGGTCTTCCTGACTGTTACAGTTGCCCGGGGCTTCTCCTTTGCAGTGGTCTGCTCTGAGGGGTGTTGCTTACTACATTGTGGGTCTCTCCTGGCTGGGACTTCCTTGTATACTCCGCTGCATTTGAGAGAGGACTTTCTGTAACATTATATGCAGAATAAAATTCAACTCAAAGCATTGCAGGGGTGTGGCCCCTCCTCACCTCTTAGGAGTGGAGATGTCTAGCCTCCCTGCTCCATATTCTCTGTAATGGAGTTGGAGTCTGTGGCCAAGACTTTAGGGCTGAGGCGGCATTCTCCTTCACCTGAGGTGCTATAAAAATCACCTGATAATTGCTCTGCACAGATCTCTCTATCCCCTCCTTCTTTATTTTTTTAATCCTAGTATTTATTCTTACTAGCACAAACTCGTGGGTATTTATTTTATGCTTTTGGCTAGTTTTATATAAACTTTATCCCGCAATTCAAATAATTCTAGCTCTGGCACTAGGATCTCTCTTAATTACCACCCGTTCTGCTTTCATATACTATCCTTAGTGTGTGTGTGTGCGCGTGCGCGCGCGCGCGCGCGTGTGTGTGTGTGTGTGTGTGTGTGTGTGTGCGTGTGTGTGGTTTCATACATGTATACATGTATGCATGTGTGCACATGTAGTATATGTATTTTCATACATGTGTGCTGGAAGGAGGCTAGCGCAGAGGAGTGGAGTGTGCCCCTCCTCCACCCGCATCTTCTCCACTTTACAAACGCTTGCAAAGGCACCTGGGCCTTTTCCGTGCCCTCAGGGCCATCAGAATCACAGCAGTTCTTCTGAGCGACCGCAAGCCAGATTCAGGCTCAGATCCCAGAGAAAGCAGCAGGGAGGGAATGTGCTCCTAGTGGACATTTCTGAGGGTTCCTTGTAGCTGGATCTCCTGAGGAAGTTTGCAGAGCCTGGAATGGGAAGTGGCATTAACTTTTTATTAATATACTCTATTTTGATCATTTTGTCTCTTTAATTCTACTTATTGTCCATTTTGTCTGTCATTGATCATCTAAATATTTATCATCTATTTGTGTATTTATATGTATTATATATATATATGTGTGTATATATATGTATATATAATCTGTATTACCTATTAATCATTTCTCTATTGCCTTTGGTATATCTGTCATCAATCATCTATTTGTTTATTTATTATCAATGTATCCTTTTATAATCTATCTCTTTTATATCTATCATCAATCTACCACCTATCTATCTCTCTCTCCATCTGTCTTCCATCTCAAACTATCCATCCATCTTCATCCATCTGTATCTGTCCTACCTCTTTACTTTTCTGCTTCAATAGATGCTCACCATCATTCTGGCATTTGTTCCTTTGTCCGGGTGCCCAGAGGCTTATGGGAAATGAATGAATGAATGAATGAATGAATGAAGAGTAACAAAAGTCACATGGGTGGCTGCAGTTATTTCTTATGGGCTCCATGGCTTGTGCACTCAGCTATACCCAATGCTGATGCAGTAAGAAGAGGTAGGTAATAAGATGCTTTGCATTGCTGGGAGATTTGACCTTTCAAGGACAGCACCCTCCACGGTAATGTGAGCCACACACTGATCCTTCTGCTGACTGCAGAGAATTTTACCTGTTGGCTTCTTGTGGTTGTCATAAGTAGCACCCCGGACAATTCAACGCATGGTGTCTCCTGACTGTAATCCCAGCACTTGGAAGGCTGAGGCAGGAGGACTACCACAAGTTCAAGGCCAGTTGGGCTACATAGTAAGATAGTATGCTCCCAGGCCAGCCTGAGCTAAGATGTGAGGCTTTGTCATTCCCCTCAGCTCTCCCACAAAGTGCCTAAGATGGGTCCTGGCACCAAACAGGTTAACTTCACATAGCTCTGGAATGCTGTGAGTCCCAGGCAAGCTACTGGCTTGAGTTTGGGGAGGAAGAGTGGCTCAGGCTCTCCTTTGCTTTGGAATGGCTGGTGGGGTTTCTTGCATATGTGTGTGAGCCCAATCTCCACCACCCCCTTTGCCATTAGCCCCTCTGGGACTGGATCCCACGTTGAGCCAATATGATAGTGAACGATACCAACACAGCTTTGTTTCCAAGCAAGGTTACACAAGGAGCGTTGGGGAATCTTGCTATTAAGGTAGTAGTCCCCATGACTAGATGGCTTTCTGAGCTTAGAGGAGGGGAGTCATAAAGGAGGTTCTGTAGATGGTCCATAACACATGGGCAGTGAGGAAGGGGCAATTCCACTCCTCATGCTAGGAATTGGAGTGAGACTCTTGGCAGGATTCATTTGATACCAGGAATCTAGATGGATGTTCTTTTGGTTCTGCAGCTCTGGGGGAGGCAGACAAGTCCCATCTTGCAGCTTCCCTGACACCAAGTTCTCGTCCTTAATGTGAGAATGGAGACCAGAGGATGGGGAAGTGCATCCCCCAGGCAGGAACTGGGAGGTGTCTTGGTAGAAGACTGGAGAAGGAGCAAGGGGAAGACATGATCTTGGGCAAACCCAAGGCAGGACAAGAACATGAATGAAACAAAAGTTTCTGTTCCATCTCTTGTGCCACCCAGAGAGTAAATGGGATGCATGTTGACAGGGGCTCTGCCTCTGATGCCCATGAGAGACTATCAAATAGAATTAACTCATCACAGTGCATCCAAGTGAGGAGCTGCTTATCACATGTCCTCATGCGTGTGCTTCATGAAGTAGGGCAAATGTTTATTTTTCTCTCTAGGAAAGCTAGTGTGGAGTCCCATGCTCTTCTCATGACTGATGATCCTTCAGTGGCTTTGAGAGTCTCAGTTGCTCATATGATATTCTGGGCATGACCAATTGCAGGCCATAATCTCTCAAAATCAATGGAGGGACAAGGATTCTTCTCACTTTATGACTCTCTCCAAAGTCCCATCATGGGTTTCACAACTGCATCATGAACCAAACCACATCTAGTCCTGCTAGGTTGGCTCTGTGCATGCCCAACCTACTGTATTCATGGGGATCATGGGGAGCCCTCATGGAGTCTATACCAGTCCAGGCCAGCTGGCTGGAGTACTCAGACAACCCCAGCATTGCTGGAAGACCGACCACTGTCTATTTCTGCAGACACAAGTCTACATCCCCAGGGTACATCCCACCAAGTGCTGTTCACCATCTTCCTCCAGAAAAGATCCTGGGCAAAACTGATTCTTTACCTTGATCCTAAGTTCTACAACAAGCCTCGGGGCTGAGCTAGGTGTAGCAGGACTCCTCTGTTTCTTACTTCCTTACACATTGGCTGGATTGTTTTTGTTAACTTAATCTTTGTGGTTCTCAGGACTCCTCCCCCAACCCCCGGCCAAAGAAATGACCTTATATGTCAAGGCCAAAGGGTCCGTTCAGCACTCAAGATCTCTTCTTGGGAACCATCTAGAATGGTTTTTTTCAACCTATGTGTGTCAAATTCTTTGGGGGTGACATATCAGATATCCTACATATCAGATATTTACATTACAATTTGAAACAATAGTAAAATTATAGTTATAAAGTAACAACAAATTAACTTTATGGTTGGGGGTCACCATCATATGAAGAACTGTATTAAAGGGTCACAGCATTTGGAAGGTTGAGAACCACTTGTCTAGAGGCATGCCCTCTGATCCACCTGGGGAACACCATAGTCATTTCTGGGTCCTGGTATCATGTATCATGTAGGGACCCAGGAGAGATGAATCCCTTCGTGTGAAATATCCTAAAATGAGAGTGAGATTTACAATATTCAGGTGCCTGGTGTCCTTTCTAGACACATCCCTCCTGTCCTCTCATCCATGTTCCTCAAAAATGTGGACATGTCCTATCAATCCTTTCTCTGGCTTGAATGTCCCCAACCCCATAGTCAACTACATTTGCTGCCAAATTCCCCTCTAGCGTCTCTGTCTCTGCTGTCCTCAATGCCTGCCTCCAATGATCATCCTGTTGAGCAAAATGTCACTGAACTTGTCATTGCAATGAGAGAAGGCAACAGCATACCAGCTTCTCAGGAGACTGACAGGTATCTGGGATCCAATCATAGACTTTCTCTGAAGGAAGCGCTATGGCTGAGTACTGATGACTCAGCATCTGTAATTTAATTGGTGGACGCAGGGCTGGCTGTGACCTCTACTTTACAATCAACATAGTTCATATATGCCCCAGAGTCTGGAGTGCAGACCCTCTGTAGGGTTTCATAATATGAAGCTGAGACTGCCTGAATCCTAAGGCAGTGATACTCCCATGTCTCCAGTGCAGAAAGCAGATGAACAAACACCAAGGGACAGGGTCCACTCCAGCATCATTCCCAGGAACCATCTACAGGGTCTGCACTTCGAGCACCTGCCATTTACCTGGGGTTTCTCACAGTTCATAAGAGGACACAACCTGTCATGCCTAGGATAGCTCTGTGTCTAGCTAGGCAGCTAAGGGTTGGCCTCGACGTGACACCATTGGCATGAGAGGCAGGCACTGCCCTGCATCCTTTGGAATCTTCTGGAAGAGTTAAGGAAGGAGTGACATTTCCAAAATGGCTCCATTGTAAAGTAGAATGGTGGAGTTGAGGACACTCTCTGCCTCTCTCTCTTGCCCTGCCCTTCCCTGCCCTTGGTTGGGCTGCAGCTTGGTCTATGGGACATACCTGTTTAGGCACAGAAGCGGCCATCTCCTTTGGTCCAGGCAAGTCAATGAATGCCCATGTACCAGGGCAGATATAAGTAGACATAGCAGGGGAGATGGCACATGACCCTCTTCTGGGAGCAAGAAACAGATCTGTAATTGACCCATATTGTTTAGGGACATAATGGGCTCTGATCTCTACCTGGGACATCTTCAGAAAGGTCATATACACAGCAAGCAAGGGTTCTGAACAGCCTATTTGACCCAACAATGGCCTACTGAAGCCCCTGGTCAGCCTGTGGGTGACCTCCAATCAGCCGGGCCTGGCTTGCTTTTGTCTAGGCAAGAGCAGGCCCATTCAATCAGCCAGGCTAACAGTGACACTTGGAGTGACAAATGAACTCATTAAGGAGATAGATGGCCAGCCCACTGCACTCAGTGTGCTTCGTAGGCAAGGCAGAGGGAGCTGGCATATTTGCCCAGGCAGGGAGGAGTGCACAAAACCCAAAGGAGGGCAGCCTCCTCCCTGGCCTTTAGTATCTGACCCTGTGGAAGGCTTGGGACATTGCAGGACAGAGCTTCCAGTGTGGTTGGAAGGGGAGAAAGGAATAGTTCTAAAGCAAAGCAAGGTAGCAGGGTTCAACAGGCATTCAGCGAGTTCCTTCCTCAGTATTGGTTGTTGCCTAACTTTCTAAAGGCTGGAATTTTGCACCAGACATCTTGGGGCAGATGTGGAAAAAACCAGAGTCACCTCTGGGACAAATGGACACTGCTGTCCTCATCATTGTAAATGGTGCACTAGACTCTGAACTATGTATATGAGACCAGTTGACTCCCTAGCCTTACCTGGCATCCACTAAATGGAGTTCCAGGCTCTCTGTTATGGGAGGTACTGGATAAGGGCAACTCTAGGGAAACCCGGTGGTTAAGGCACTTGTCACTCAAATGTGGGGGCTAGAGTTCAGATCCTGAGATCCCAAACAGATGCCCAGAGGGTTTGGTGTTGTGTCTATAGTTCTAGCACAGGAAGGTGGATCCAGGGGATCTCCAGAGCAAAGCAAGTGTAGCCACATCACTGAGCTCTGGGTTTGATTCAGAGTCTCTGCTTCAATGAATAAGATGTGAAAACAGTTGGTAGAGATTCGAGGTATCAACCTTGAGCCCCCCACACACACACACGCACACACACACACGCAGACAGGCACGCACATATGCAGGTATGCAACTATGCATGTAAACCATACAAACAGAGTCGAGGTAGAAAAAGAAAAGAACAAGTCTGATGTCTGCCCCCACCACCCACTGTCTGGGTGGCTGGGGCTTCCTGGTACATGCACATCTCAGGGTCACCCCTGCTTGCAGCTCAGGAGGGAGGCTGAGCTCTGCATTCTGCCTGGCCCTTGGAGGCTGGGCAAACAGCATGTTACTGGGTTACGGTGGCGAGCATCCAGCTTGATGGCAGTGATGGAGCCTGCTGACACCCACTTTGCTCTTTTGTGGAGGCCCCCACAGTCTCACCCACTCTGCCTTGGACACAGGGGCACAGTTCCTCAGACAGGCCCGTCCCTTCCTTTGTTCAAGGGACAGCTCAGGATCAAGGGTTCCTTTCCTACACTGCAGCTGAGTCATGTTGCAACTGCTGGGGACTCGGGGGCTTTCTGAGCTGCAGATGTGCTCGCAAGCCCAGCCCACCTTGTCTTCTCCCCGGAAGAGTTGGATTTAGACCTGGAGGACCTCCCCTGCTGCCCTCCACAAATCTGCCTAATCTAGGAAGATACTCTGAGGTTTGGCTCCTCACGTGTGCTCACAAAGCACCATGCCCACGGAGGCCTCTTGGAAAACATTAAAAGATTATCTTCTACTCAGAATGCCCATTAGCATCCTGTGTGCTTGCCACCGTGGCCTCCGGCAGGGAACAATTTTACTGCTGACAAAAGTGAAAAAGCGAGGCTCATGCACGTCAGACAAGGCAGAGAGGTGCGGAACAGGTGCAGACACTGGGACACCTGGAAGGGGAAGCTCTTCTCACTGGGACCACCTAGGAGGAGAGAACATTGAACATTGAAAACCTTGTGGGGGAGGCTCTCCACATTGGGACACCTGAGACGGGAGACTCTGAAGGCTGGAACACCCGGGAGGGGAGACCTTGCACACTAGGAAAACAGGATTGAGCGCACACATCAGTTGCCTCCCACCCCAGGGGACACAGCCTTTGGGCCTGTGTAGAGATGCCTCTGTGACTTCCCAACCTTAAGTAGGGTGTGCCTTTCCACCTGTGGTTCAGTCACACTGGCTGGATACTCTGCCCTGTTGGGAAAGAACCACCGATAGCTTCCTCGAAAGAAGCAAGAGACCAAATGGATAGACCACCACGGGAACATTCTGAAAAGGGAAAAGGGAACATGATCAGAGGCCCATCGTCCATTCTGGGTGTGTCTGGGGAGGTCTCTATGGAACTCAACACAGATATCTGTAGATGACTCACTGCTGGAAGGGTTGCCAAGGGCCTCAGCCTCTTTTGAGGAAGCTGACAAAAACAGGTCTAGACTCACCTTACAAGTTCATTCAAGCCCCAGGCATTTATTGAGCTCCTAGTGCTCTCAACGAGTGGTATGCCTACTCAGGGTTGGGAGAATGTCGCAGAGTGTGATATTGTTTGTGAAGGGAGTGGAGTGAAGGGCACCAGAAGGCTTGGGAGTGTCAGAGGAGCAATGTGAAGGAAGGTTGAGACCCCGCCTTATAAAGGGACTGTGCTTTACTTAGCTTAAGCTCCCACTTGCTAAGTTCATCACTCTATCCTGGCCCCAGAGCACAGGGAGGGATGTGGACCCGTGTGGCAGATCCCTCAGCACTTAGATCCTCTGTAGGGTTGGGCAGGGAGTGGAAGGTTTGTTCCTTTGGTTTGATGGCGTTAATCACTAGGGTGTGTGTTGAAGGGCATCTGCATGAGCAAAGCCTGGGTGGTTTAGGTCGTTGAGTGCGTCATGAATGTCACCTGGACTGGAGCTTTAGGGAGCATCTAGGCATGCTGGAATGATCTCCTCTATTCAGAGTCTAGAATGCAAATCTGTGCAGAACCCATCGCAGTCTTCCCTTTCCTGGTATTTTACATGAATGAGTGGTTGTCCAGGCAGCTTCTAATAATGGCCGTGGACTCACCATTTTTAAGTCACATCAGGAACTCATAGGCTTTATGTACTGAGGCTGTATATGTCTAAAACACAAACAAATAACAGACCAGGCAGGTTGGCAGGAGCCCTGGGACTCTGTGTGTTGATACTGTTGCACTGGTGTAGCATGGCCTCCTGTTTTCCAATGTTCCGTTTGTACCTTCTCCATCTCGGTTGTCTCTCCATACAGCACCAACTCCTTGGGAAGAAAGTAGCTTCAGAGATAGATGGATGGGCACTGGGTGTCTCCAGATAGATAGATAGATAGATAGATAGATAGATAGATAGATAGATAGATAGATAGATAGATAGATAGATAGATAGATAGATAGATTGATTACTGGCTGGTTTTGTGTGTCAAATTGATACAAGCTGGAGTTATCACAGAGAAGGAGCCTCCATGAGATCCAGTTTTTCTCAATTAGGGAACAAGGGGGAGGGTCCAGCCCATTGTGGGCTGATAGTCCTGGGTTCTATAAGAAAGCAAGCTGAGTGAACTAGGGGAAGCAATCCAGTAAGCAGCACCCCTCCATGGCCTCTGCATCAGCTCCTGCCTCCAAGTTCCTGCCCTGTGTGAGTTCCTGTCCTGACTTCCTTTGGTGATGAACAGCAGTGTGGAAGTATAAGCTGAATAACCCTTTCCTCCCCAACTTACTTCTTGGTCATGATATTTTGTGCAGGAATACAAACCCTGACTAAGACAGACAGACAGACAGAAAGACAGGCATGCGTCCATACATGCCTACATATATACACGGGCAAACAGACAGATAGCTAGTTTGCAAAGTAATAAAGGAAAGTGGCCAATGACAGAATCTTAGAGCTCGTCATTAATAAAACTGGACTTAGAGCCATATACCCATGGTGGTAATTTTTAAGCAAATAAGAAGACAGCACAAACATGACATCACTTCTTGCAGTTCTGAAGAATTTCCTGAATTTATGCTCATGATTCCTACCAGTTCCTATGAGCATCCCACATCCTTTCTGCTCCATCAGATCATACTTGGCCTTTGTTTAATATACGCATTTGAAAATCACAAGCTGTAGTCCTGGCCAGACAGATGTATCACTTTATGTTAAGTTATTTCTGCCTGTCTTCTTCGCTTGGCCTCCGTGAGGACCTGTTGTCAAAACACTGTGCTTTCCTCCTGTGAACTCAGTCCAGCTGACATCTTGTGCTTGTTTATTTGTTAGAAAGTTAGGTTTGGAGTTTTCTGCTCACTTTCCAGCCTTTAGGGCTGTTTTCCCTTTTGATTTAATTGTTAGTCCATGCAACACTTAAGCAGCGTTACAATGACAGCGTAGGACATAGAAACACATCCACCAACCCCTTGTTTCTGTTCCTTTCACCTTCAGGTTCCACTTCACAGTGACGTTATTTCTTTCGGGAAACACAAACACATTGCAACATATATTTGTGCTATCTTCTCATTTGCATAAATTAGCATCACAAGAATGACTCTGAGTCTGGCTTATTTAAGAATGACGGGCTGGAACTAAGATTCCCCTGTCACCCCATTTATTACTATGTTCAGTACCTATCTATTCAGCATCCATTTCAATTGTCTATCTGTTTATCATCTATCTATCTACCTATCTATCTATGGTCTATCTATCTACCTATGGTCGCTCTATCTATCTATCTATCTATCTATCTATCTATCTATCTATCTATGGTCTAATCTTCCTACCTATCTCTCTATGTTCTAATCTTTCTACCTATCTATCTATGGTCTATCTATCTACCTATCTATCTACGGTCTATCTATCTACCTATGGTCGGTCTATCTATCTATCTATCTATCTATCTATCTATCTATGGTCTAATCTTTCTACCTATCTATCTATGTTCTAATCTTTCTACCTATCTATCTATGGTCTATCTATCTACCTACCTATGGTCTATCTATCTATGGTCTATCTATCTACCTAACAATCTATAGTCTATCTATTTATTTATATATGGTCTATTTATCTATCTATCTATCATCTATCTTGCTATCATCTGTCATCTCTCCATCTATTTACCTGTTTGTCTATCATCTATCTTTCTATACATCCATCCATCCCTCCGTCCATCCACCTATCTAATACCATGGTTGGCCCACAATTCCTCAGATGATAATAGACTATACAATAATTTTTTTCTGTTCACAGGGACAATTCTCATAGCATGTTTCTGTGGGTTTGGACAAACTACTTAGATCTGTAGCCAGCTTATGCATTCGATTTAGTGATCAGTTGACAGAACTGGTTTACGAATGAGTGCTGGTTGTTACTGGGTGCTGCAGAGAGGTCACTGATGGGGAAGTACTGTTCTACCATGGATTAATGAGAACCATGACAGAGATACAAGACACATGTCTGGTTCATTTCTTCTTGCATCACAGAGTATGCAGTTTTGTCTACTGGCATGCAGCATCTCATTATGGGTGCTATAGTTGTGCCCCAAGATAGATGTGCTGGAAGCTTGGTGCCCAAGTTGGAACCAAGTAAAAGATAGTGGGTGGGTCCTCAAAGGTGTGGAGCCAGGATTTTTACTTCACAAAGGGATTACTGGGGTTCTCCTGGTTAGTTCACAAATTGCCATGAAAGAACAAACTTAAGCTCTCAATTCCTCACTGGCTCCTTGTCCTGCTAGGAGACCTCCTTATCTCAAAGGCTTCCATGTTGTTATGACATACATGCTGGAGCCCTCAGAGATGAGCAGAGCTGGTAGCGTACTGTGAGGTCCCCAGAACTATGAATTAAATGGCTTTTGATCTTTTTCATGTCCCAGTGTCAGTTTTTTGTTATAGCCACAGAAAATCAAGTGATATTTTTATCATCTGTTCTAGCAGTCCCTACTATTAGTCTTCCCACACTGAGATTTGCTATAGAAAGAAATGCCAGGTGCAGAGAGCTTTGCTTGTGTCACTTTATGCCTTGGCAAATGTGTCTTGGAATGAAGTAGCATGGTGACTCTTGGTACTTGCTTATATTATAGTTTACTGTTTGGTTTGTCAGTTGTTTTCTCTCTCTCTCTCTCTCTTTCTCTTATTAGTTCTTTGAGAATTTTGTAAAATATTTTTGATAAGTGTGATCAATTTTCCCTGATTCCTTCTAACCCCCCAAAGCCTTAGCTAGAGCAACAGAAGGAGTGAAGGAGAGACGGGGAATACAGATCAGAAGGGGGAAAGTCAAAGTGTCCTCAGGGGACAGTGTATATAAAAGCCACCAAACACTGCACCACAAACTACAGCCAATGAACACAGAAGGATAAACGCTCAACACAGGACAGACAGTAGCCTTCCTGTATACAGATGATTGACATCTTGAGAAGGGAACCAGGGAAATGATACCATACATAGTAGTCTCAAAAAAAAATCTAATCAAGGAAGTGAAAAATGTGCACAATGAGAACCTTAGGACACTAACAAAGAAAGTTGTAGAAGATACCAGGAGTTGCAAATACCTCCCATGCCCATGCATAGGTAGGATTAACAGTGTGAAAATGGCCATCCTACCAAAAGCAATGCAATGCCCATCCAAATCCCACATCTGTGATCCTTCACAGCAATTGAAAAGGCAATCTTAAATCTCATTGAGAGATACAAGATACTCAGGATACTGAAAACAGCCCTGGACTATAAAAACTCCCCACAGGTATCACCATCCCGGATCTCAAGTTACACTACAAAGCTACAGTCGTAAAACCAGTTTGGTTTCTGAGCATGTTGTCATGACCTCTAACTGAAAAACACTCATGCTTTCCTTTTTAGCCACTGATATTTCAGATGGATTATGTTGTCTGATTGCTTTGGTTGTTGCTTGTGCAGTAGTGATGGGCAGGGGTAAGAGGGGTGGTGGTTCTTCTCTTGGAGTCTTCAGGCAACTGCTTCCGGTGTTCCTATATTAAACTGGGATACCCTGCTTTGTGTTGGCTAGGCTGTATCAGCCTAAAAAAATATATCAACTTTTTTTGATACTGAATATTACCTAGAAAAAGGAATGAGTATTGAATTCTTTCGCAGGATCTCTTGAATTTTGTAAAGGTGGCCATATGAACTTTTTCTGCTCTGTCACTTATTATGATGATAAATCACTGAAGGTTCCTCTTAATGCTGAATGACACCTGTGTTCCCAGGATGAACCCCAGTTGTCAAGTCATAGTTAATTTTATGTGAGTCAGATGCTGCTTACAAACCATCTGTCATATTGTTTGCACATTCTTAAATATTGTATTTGACATTTTGAAGTAATATGCACAAGTTGTCATTAATTTGCCTTTTTATTGTGAATAATTTTCAAATATTAGTATTAAAATATCAGATACCTTGCTGCAGAAAGAGAATTTGGAAATTAATTAAAAATGAGTAATGAGATTTTTTAGAGGAAGAGATTTAGTGAAATTCTCTCTTAATATCATGTGAGCATTTGGGGTTGTTTTACAGGGAAAAATTCTTTATAATTTTCCTTCCTTCTTTATGTTAGTTTATTAAAATAAAAAATACAAAGTCATTAGTTTCTTTACAAGGTTTTCATAATATTTTGCTTCTGCCAATCTTCTTGCTCTGATTTTCCCCATCCCCCACTCCCTATTGCTACCTCTTATCTTAGCTACCCTCTGTTCCATTTCCATGAGTATTCTGTTACTATGCTGGTCAGCTTTAATTGTCAAAACTGGACACAACCTAGAATCTCCATGGAACAGAACATCAGTGAGGAACTGTCTAGATCAGTTAGACCTTTGAATGTGTCTGTGGGGATTGTCTTGATCATCGTAATTAATGTGAGAAAAGACCCAGTCCACTGTGGGTGACATCATTCCCTATGCCAAGGATCCTGAATAAGTTTAGGGGTGGACTGAGCACAAATTATCATGCATGCATTTCTTTATCCCTGTTCTTAACTACACATATGACTGACTCCCTGCTTCAAGTACCATCTTGATATCCCCGCTACGATAAATCATAACCTGGAGTAGTGAGCTAAAATAAAACCTTTCTTCCCTACATATTTTTGGTTAGAACATTTTATCACAGCATCAGAAGTGAAATTTTGATAGTTGCCCTCTTTTTAAAATTCTATTTGCTTCCTTTCTATGCACAAGATCTACTTTCCCCCTCTGATGGTTCCTTTGTAGTTTCATGATCTATGGCCCCCTATGAATATTAAAAATCTAAGATTCACATAGACAGAAAACATTGTATTTATCTTCTAGAGAGTCTGGGATACTTTGTTCAAGATAATTATTGCCAGTTCCATGCAAAGTCATGCAAATTTTATTATTTCATTTTTCTTTACTGTTGAATAGTATTTGAGTAGGAATGGGGGTTCTTCTCTCTCTCTCTCTCTCTCTCTCTCTGTGTGTGTGTGTGTGTGTGTGTGTGTGTGTGTGTGTGTGTGTGTCTGTGTGTGTCTGTGTCTGTGTGTCTGTGTGTACATAATTACAGTTTCTTTACCCATTCACCTGTTGGTGGGCATCAAGTCTGGTT
Source organism: Rattus rattus (assembly GCF_011064425.1). NCBI lineage: Eukaryota > Metazoa > Chordata > Mammalia > Rodentia > Muridae > Rattus > Rattus rattus. The sequence goes on from NC_046154.1 coordinate 257,120,158, forward strand.
CCACTTCCTGAGTGTTGTAAACAGGGCAGTAATGGACATTACTGTGGTAAAATCTCTGTAGTAGGGCTTGAATTCCTTTAGGCACACACTGAAGATGGTATAGCTGGGTCATATTGCAGCACTATTCATAGCTTCCTGAGAAGCTTATATACCGATTTCCATAATGGCCGCACCAGCTGCAACCCACCAGCAGTGAGTAGTCCTCCTCTTTAACCACATCCTCCTTCTCACATTTTATCTTCAGCTCTCTTCATGTAAGCCATTCTGACTGGGATGAGATGGAATCTCAAAGGAGTCTCAGTATTTCTTTTATTGATGCCTGGGAATATTGAACACCAGTTTATTTCTAATAGAAACTTGGCCCTCCTTAGACTGCTGATACTAGCTTGAATTAATTACTAATAAATGCAATTTCTTGCGTATTTTCCATTTTAATTTGGTCTTAAATTTTATTTTCATAGAAATAACTTACTCTATTATGTGTGTATATGTGTGTGTGTGTGTATGTGTGTGTGTGTGTGTGTGTGTGTGTAACATGTATATGGAGTCCTGCAGCTGACATCAGTGTCTTCCTTATCTACTCTCTACCTTATCTTTTTGAGGCAGTATTTCTCACTAAACTTGGAGTGCACCAAATGTCCAGACTGACTGGCCAGCACAGTCTAGGCATCCTCCTGCTCCACCTCACCAGCTCTAGGATTTGATGTGCCCTCCACACCTGGCTTTTAATATGAGTGTTGGGGATCCGAAGTCAGGTCTTCATGATTATGAGGCAAGCCCTTTACCTCTGAGCCAACGCCCAGCCCTGTCCTCATTCTTAGTATTAGATATTCCTCATTTTGACAGGAGTTGTCTCTATTATCTCCTACTTCATAGATTCATGGTTTTTCCTTTGTAAAAACTGCGGTTAACATCAAGATCTCTTTACTGATTTTGGGGTGCAGTGACAGAGGAAGGGCCTGCACTCTTTGTCAGATGAGTCGTCCGGGAGAGATGGGATGGGGAGACCTATAGGGAAAACAATGGGGAAAGACATGTATTTTAAACCAGGAGGTCCAAGGCAATCTTTCCCATGACACCCATTTTGCACTTTTACTGCGTATGCAACTATTTTCTCTTTATTGGTGACACACTGTTGTTTATCTACAGGTGTTTGATGGATATGTTGCTGCTTATTGAACTGAGTGTCTCACTCATTTGAAGAAAAACTACTGTGCACCTTCTTCAGAGCACAACTGGGTCCAAACATCGGATTCTCTTGGTTATTTGTGAAGTGTTTTGATTTTGTTTTGAGTCTCTCTCTTTCTTTCTTTCTCTCTCTCTCTCTCTCTCTCTCTCTCTCTCTCTCTCTCTCTCTCTCTCTCGCTCTCTTCTCTCGCTCTCGCTCTCCCTCTCCCTCTCGCTCTCGCTCTCGCTCTCCCTCTCGCTCTCCCTCTCCCTCTCTCTCCCCAACCCATAGTAACTACGTAGCCAAAGTTGCAGGCTCAAGCCACTTATGTCTGAGTTACAGCTTCTCTTTATCAATTTCATGTGCTCTCACATGCATTAATAGCTATAATGCTCTCCTCTTATTATGACCTCTGGTTTTGCCCAATGTTTTGGGTTGAATTATCATGTGTCAGGGTGGGGGTTCAGTGGGGTGATCCTTGACTCCTTCGGGTAGACTCTCTTAGGCTCTCAGCCCCTGGTTTGGTTTACACAACTTTGCCCGTCTCAGACCACACCTCATGTGCCTAGGATACATTCGGTTTCTCTGCTAAGACGGCTGGCATGGGAGAGGATGGACGAGTACACCGCAGTCCACACGGACCATACTTCTTCACTGCCATGCACACCTTTTCTATGATCCCCTCTTAAAAAAAAAATCTCGATTTTTATCGTGTCCATATGGTGTCTGAGCAGACTTTTGTTTATTCTGCCGAGATTGCCCTTCCAGTTATGTCTCAAACTCTGTACCAGATACTCACACAATCAGCTACAGGCTCGTTTTCCTTTCCACCCTTTTGCGAGCCTTTAACAAATCCTGCCCCAGGGTTTGTGAGGCCACCCACTTTCCCTGTACTCTGACTGACCCTAAAAACCAGTTACATGTTATTTTGTCTTAGCATGTTGACACATGCCAACTATAAACCTGTCACGTGGTGTGATTCTATAGTTAAATCTAGTACATCCGGGCTGGGAAACAGCTCAGTAGGTGAAGTGCTTGCTTTGCAAGCATGAGGACCTGAGTTTGATCTCCAATATCTATGTAGAAAGCTGGGATGAGCAGATGACAGTCAGTATGCTCTTACTTATAACCTCAGAGCTGTTGGGGAAATAGTGTGGATAAAGATGGGTTCTCAGAGTTTGCTGGTCAGCCTAGCCAATTGGTTAGCTCCAAGTTCAGCAAAGTTTTAACACCTCAAAAATAAAGAAAAGTGGTATAACGAGACTCCTAACAAGGACCTCTAGCCTTCACACACTTGTACACTGGCACGTGTACACTCATTTGCACATGCTGCTGTTTGTTTCTCCCCAGGATCCCTGGCTGACCTCAGCAGACCTGGCTGGTGCTGGCCCCAGGAAGGACCTGTGATTTCGGGCTTGTGTTCAGACGTGTTCAGCACTATTGTTTTTCTGTGGCCTTGATAGCTCAGGATGTGCGATTCCAAATCTCTGGGCTTGTGTTTTGTTTTGCTGAGGCTCCATTGTCTTCTGGTGCAAGGCCTTGCTGATAACCGGTTCTGCGATGATCTTGTTGTCATTTCTTATGAGCGTGCTGTCTGTCACCTGCTCAGCCTGCGGCCCACACACCGTGGACATGTGCAAACAACTTTTATCATTTCTCAGATGTTCCTGCAGACAGATACACTTGACCCTTTAACCTCATTGTCCCAGCAGACCTTATCATTACAATCCAAAGGTGTATGGAATACTGCTCCTTCTGTACCCACAGATCTGGGCATGCCAACCCCTCCTTGCACGTTGTGTCTTTCTCTGCAAGCATGGTGAGCTATGATCCACCTCTCTGCCCTGGGGGAACCCACTCAAACCATCTTGCGTCTTCCTCGCTTCAGCTCTCTGGCTACCCATTTCTCTATACTCTCTGTTAAAATTGGCTCCATTTTCTCCCTTATCTCCCACGGATCTGATTGATCTCTGTCCATTTTCTCTTGTTAGGCCGTCATTTCTAAACTATGCTCGGAAAACTATCTTCCGAGCTGTGCACCATTCTCTGCCGCTCCTTGCTTCACTGCCTCATTTCCTGGCTTTTCTACCCTCTGCTTATCAGAGGTCTGAGACCCCTCTGGCGTCCTTCAGCTCGCCAATTGCATTTAGGCTCTCCTCGTGTCCACTCAACCGCTGTTATCTAGCCTGTGGTCACACGGGCACATCTGTTCAGCCCAGTGTATCTGCTGCATGCTCATGTCACTGGATCCTTGAGCCTTGGCTGTTTGCTTTCACTAGGGCGGCTTTAGAGAGTCCCTATTTTTTATTGCTCCCTTTTTAGTGGGACCCATGACCCTGTGCTTTAGAGACAATGCCCTGTGTGCTAGGCAGTGGCTCAAGGAGTCTTCCTGCCTCATATGATCTCTTGGTGCAGCCACTACTAGAATATCTGCCCCAGCCTCCTCTCTCCTCTCCTGCCATGTTCTCACCCTTGGCAAGTTAGACTCTCTCCCAAGAGGCAGGTGTCTGTCCTCTAGGGAGCCACCTTTTAGGGATATTTGACACCATTGGAGCTTTGGCTGTCTGGGTCCTCCATCTTCTTCCTGTAGCCCTCATAGTTTCTTGTGATGATGTGAAGACTATGGCTCTAGGCTCTCTTGCATTTGACACAGCTCCTTGCTCCTTCCTGCTTCTGAGGAGGATTCATGTGAGTGGGAGCATTTCCTGGTAGAAATGAGCCCTCATCAGCCATCTGCAGTTCCCTAAAGGTTCATGTGATCCTGATGCCCATCTGCCCATATCCCCAATGACGAGAAAGCCCAATTATGTAGTTTTATTAAATATGTTATCGGGGAGGGGTGAGGATTGTTAAGAAGCCTTGTTTGTAATCACTAGTTTCTTCCACTCCTACCTTGAAGAGTTAGTCAAGAACACTAGCACCATGACATCATAGGTGGCTATTGCTAGAAAGTTCTGAGGGTGTCTAGAGCTTATGAGAATGAAGGATTGAAATGGAAACTTAAGAGGTCTTTGGAAAATTGGCTGGGGCAAATATGTGAAGGAATGTTTTGTTGAAGTAGACACAGGTGAAAGCTAAGGCAGACTCATGAAGGAAAGTTTCACTAAAGCAGACACAGGAGAGAGGATGTTCTGCTAATGCAAACACGTGAAAGGACAGGAGATGGAAGATTCTTTGCTACCCACATGCATGTATTGATCCTCCTTATATTGCACAGTTGAGCAGCATTTGTCAGGGCACCATAGGGAGAAATTCACCAAAAAAATTTCTGGTGGTGTGCTGCAGTTTGTTGCCACTTCCGGGTTGAGTAGATGCACATGCTGAGGCAAGACATGTGCTGAGGCGAGGCACATGGAGGACATGTGATGTTTGGAGAGTATGAACAGGACTAGACGGATTGATGGAGACAGAGTTCGACTTGCTGGTACAGCTAGCTGGGCAATGCTTGTGTGTAGCGAGTCTTCACTGACCTTTGCTTCCCTGAGAACACAGTTAAGAACTTCTCCTGGTGTTCCTGTTGGTCCCTCCTGCTGACTCAAGCCAAGGCTGAGGTCCGGCTGTCTCTGCTAGGTCTACCACCACTGCTGCTAACATGACTCTACTGAACTGAACTGCTGGTGTGGCCGTGAAGTTTCTGTGAGTGGCCTGAGCTGCCATTGCCTGCTAACCTGTGAAATGAATTGCTGATTTCCAGACAGCACAGTCAGGAGTTGCTCCAAAGACCCTTTCTAAACAGGTCCACCTCCCCTGTATCCTTTCTTTTCCACTACCTCTGGTGGGTGTTGGGTTATAAGAAAGGTGAAAGCATTTAAGAACGATCATTAAAGATAGCATTTGAAAAAAATTAAAGTTACAGAGGATGCTGTTATCACATGTCTATTGATGGCTCTGAGGTGTTACTCCACAAAGTTTAAGTTCTAGGGGTGTTGTGAAGTGACATTAGCAGCAGTGGAGAACACCTGGCCTGAGAACTGGGCTCTGTAGAGAACACATGGTCTGACAGTTGGGTTCTGTGGAGAACACTTGGTCTGAGATCTAGGTTCCGTTGAGAACACTGTCTGAGAGCTGGGCTCTGTGGAGAATACTTGGTCTGAAAGCTGGGTTCTGTGGAGAACACTTGGTCTGAAAGCTGGGTTCTGTGGAGAACACTTTGTCTGATATCTGGGTTCTGTTGAGAACACTTTGTCTGAGAGCTGGGCTCTGTGGAGAATGCTTGGTCTGAAAGCTGGGTTCTGTGGAGAATACTTGGTCTGAAAGCTGGGTTCTGTGGAGAACACCTGTTTTGTGTAGTCCTCCTGGCTTGAGAGCTGGTATCTCAGAGACCCATGGCCTGCTGCCTTTATTATTTATTTGTTTGTTTATATTTATGAGCTCTCACATATATTCTGTGTCTTTTCTCCATCAGTGAGCCTAGCTTGACAATGGTGGACTTGCCCCAGAGGCACAAGATGAAATGTGATTCTCTCTTAAGCAGTGAGCACCAGCATAAGGCAGGTGCTTTGTAAACGCTGGCTGCTGGTCATCAGGAGCCTGCTCACTCCAATAAACCCTTTCACTCCCCTGTAACTTTCCTGACCCTTTATAGACAAGGCCGTTTTCCTTAGATCCTAGTCATTTTCTCACAGTTTTGTTGGTTAGTCACTGCTTTAAATTCTCACAGAGGGATACCTATCCAGTGTCATTCTCTGCTTGAGAATGTGGCTGGAGCAGGTGACAGAATGGACCCATGTAGATGCTCTGCCACTTTGAAAGGAATGGGCTTTCAATGGGCGAATGAGGAGTGTAGGTGTATTGCTGGGGTAAGTGGTCTGCACTCTTCATGAGAGTTCAAACCCTCTCTGCACTTCCCCTCCAGTGTTCTGATATCAATTTCCGTTACTGGAACATCCACAAGGTGGGGACCCCAGGACATGTGCAGTGTGAGAGAACCACATAAGGCATAGCACGAGAGATCACACGGTGGGGTGTCTAAGGAAGGCAAGATGGTTGAATATTCCCACTGGGATCTCTGCCCCTCGCTCCTACTCTGTATCTTGATTGTTATATGGCCTTGTCTTGGGAGATGTGATCAAATATCTATTCACTCTGGTAGGGCAAGAAGGACAAGCTCAAGAAGTTTTCTAACCAAGTCTAGTGTGGCAAAGCGGTGAGCTGATTGGGGATCTGCAGAACCATGGATGAGTCTGCATGCCTTAAGATCCTGTAGTTCTCTATACGACTTACAGACAGCTCCACAGAAATCCTCCATTTCTCTGAAGCAAGCTCATATTATCTTGGGGGGTGGGGTGGGGTTTGTGAACCTTGTATTCATCTGAGCTCCCCCAGTCCAGTGTGCTTTATTTACTTAATGAGTCTTAATGAGTCCCCTCCTCCTTTCAGGAGAGGATGTTTCAAATTGGAGGAAACAGCGACACCAAACAGCACTTGTTAGCTGGCTTTCCCAGGCTCATTTACTCCAGCACCAGTCCCTGCAAGGTCGTCCCGGCAAAGTAGCCAGTCACCGGGAGTTGGCTAAGACATCAACTGTGTCTTAGGTTAAACAGCTCTTGGGACCCAGTCCTAGAGTGAACACCACTGAATCTGTGTCTCTAGATGGCCATGTGTGAGCTAATATAACCCCCTCTGTGAGGTGGACTTAGTTATGTCCCTGGGAAGGGTTGTAAGGATTTCATGAGATGTGGCATGATGTCCTCAACTGGGACTCTGGAGGAGCCCTATTGAGGCTCCTTAAAGTGTTATCCTTGATGTGAGATTATGGGGCTCCGTATTGAAACTTCTCAGAATGCCTTGGACCTTGAGTAGTGGCCATCTCTCTAGAGAAACGATTAAGCTGTAGCTCCTTTCTCACTTCCTGTTAGGAGTTCGGCGCCTGGCCCAAACCCTCAAGTGATTGTGGCATTAGGATCCCAGAACTTCTACCCTAAGCTCTGGCTTCTCCCCGTGGTGCTGTGGAAGCTACACAAAGCCTAGAGAAGTTCCATAGTGCACCAGGGCCCCTGATGAGCGAGCCAGTCTTTCTGAGGACACCCTCATGACTTTCTCGAACTAATAATCTCATGTTGATGGACAAAATTAGTCTCTGAATTCTAATGAGACTGTGCACCCAGGAGACAGACAGCCCATCTGAAATTAAATGAGAGAAACTGCTACTTCTGCGGCTTCCTTCAGAGGCATATTTGCATTCTGTCAGCTTCCATTACTAAGGCCTGGTGGACATCAGGAAGGAAAGGAGCCCTCTGCTAGGCAGGTCAGGGCATTGCGAAGCCTGCAGAGGCAGTGGGCACTCAATCAGGCCTGTTGTTCAGGTGACTTCTTTTTGGCGACTTCTCTTTTCTCTGCCCCTTCCTCTGTTGCCTTGTCAGAAGCCAGTGCCCCCTCCTACCTCTAGATCCGGTTTGAGGGACATGCGGTCAGCTAGCCCTTCTTCTTGCTGCCTTCTCCTCTCAGAGGCTCACGGTCCAACCCAGAGCCAATGATTTGCAACCTCCACCAGCTGAGCTGCTCTTACATTGGTCGGGTCTTGTGAGACTGATATATGGACCTGAGCCACAGAATAATTTTCCTGTGTGCAGCATACACACACACACACACACACACACACACACACACACACATCATTAATTAAAAGTGAGTTTTGGTAAACACCTATTATCTCAGCACTTCCTAGGATGGCAGAGTGGAAAGAGCCTGGCTATATAGGGAGATTTTGTGTCATATGTAAGTGACCTAAAAACACATCCACATTTTACCCTCTGCTGTTGGAGCAGGGTTTCTTCAGGTGTCAGAATGTCCTTTTACATCTCTAATTTAAAGAATCCGTCTCTCATGAACTTCGAGAAAAAGGCACACTAAAGTGCAGATGCTTCAGTCCTTTTTAGAAGGGGAACAAAAATATTCATAGGAGAAAATATGGAGACAAAGTTTGGAGCAGAGACTGAAGGAAAGGCCATCCAGGGACTGCCCTACCTGGGGATCCAGCCCATATACATACAGTCACCAAACTCAGACAATATTGCTGATGCCTGGAAGTGCATGCTGACAGGAGCCTGATATAGCTGTCTCCTGAGAGGCTCTGCCTGAGCATGACAAATGCAGAGGCCGTCGCTCACAGTCAACCATTGAGCTGAGAACAGGGTCCCCAACGGGGGAGTTAGAGAAAGGATTAAAGGAGCTGAAGGGGCTTGCAACCCCACAAGAACAACAATACCAACCAACCAGAGCTCCAAGGGACTAAACCACCATCCAAAGAGTACACATGGACAGACCCATGGTTCCAGCTGCATATGTAGCAAAGGTTGGCCTTGTTGGGCACCAATGGGAGGAGAAGCCCTTGGTCTTGCCAAGGCTTGACCTACCAATGAATGGGAATGTCAGTGCAGGGAGGCAGGAAGGAGTGGGTGAGTGGATGGGGGAACACCCTCATAGAAGAAGGGGAGATGGGATAGGGGGGCTATGAATGGCAAACTGGGAAAGGGGATAACATTTGAAATGTAAATAAATATCTCTAAAAATAAAAGAAGGATCTGGCTCTTTGCATGGGCTTAGCAAAAAAGTCTCATGAAAGACAGCCAACCACACAACAGATCGGCCAACCCTGAAAGTCCCCAGGGTCCCAGGGCTTCCCAAGACCTAAGCAGCAATAAGGTGGCTTGTTTGTTTGTTTAGAAGGTTGGAGCAAGCTGTGACCCTTTAGCTTCCACTGCGAGTTGATTAGGACCTCTCTTTCCCAGTATAAAACGAAAAACCTAGAGGGTAGCAACCTTCTGAACCCGAGCATAGTTCGCTCTCAGAACTGCTGAAGCTGCCGCAGAGTCCCCGTGGCTGGTGTCTGTCTCTCTTCCCTGCCTGGCCAGAAGGGTGGACTCTGAGTTCTTGGAAGGATCTGATGGGCACATGGGAAGACCGAAGTGCAGCAAATGGGTGAGGTCACTCCCAGGTCTGCTGTGCCCGTTGGAAAGAGTGTGAGTCATGCTGTATGGGGCTCAGGACAAAGATACCTGCATCCGATGAGGGAGCTGCCTGCTTTTCAAGTGATTTCGCCGAACATCCGAATCACTGTTTGCCCCAACGACCTCTCCCTTCAAGTCTCACGTCAGAAGTATAATACAGGCAGATCATTAAGTCAGCCACCAGAGCTAACAGCTGACATTGGCACTAATTGTAATTAAAAATTAGCATAGAAATGTGCTTTTAGGAGATTAAAATTATTGGTGGGTCCTGACCCCCGTGCATCACCCTAAGTGATGGACGACAAATGAGGCCCGCATTAAATAAAGTCCGTCTAATAGGCTTCGGAGAGAGAAAAGATGCAGATTCATTGATTTTTTTTCCCTTTCCCCTTGATTTACAAACACATCTCCTGCATAGATAAACAGCACACGCCGGGGCTGCTGGTGTACACCAGACGCCACACTGCCTTTGAGAGGCCGTATCTTCATCAATTTCCATACAGGGCCTCGACCTCTAGTAACAGCTTTGTGCTGTAAGCACTTTCTCTACTCAGCAAATTGCATTACATATTAGAAATATTATCTCCGTGCAGCAAAGTATCAGTTAATGATTAGCCAAGTGGCTAAAATGCGTGTCAGAAAGAGGATCTGGATTTCACGGAGCAATTACTGGGTTTGCGTTCATGGGCAGGATTTACACTGTGGGCACCGGAGGCTCCTATCAGAGGCAAAGGGACACAAAGACAGATGTGTCAGAGGGGCATCTGGCACCTCCAGCTGCCTTGTCTCCATTGTGTCCACTAGAGTCCCCACGTTCTGTTGACAGAGAGCCCCCTGGGTAAGTTGGAGGCTTCTGGATCCTTTAGGGTGGCGGCTCTAGTGACTTATGGGGAGGTAGAATCCCGAGACAAATGGCTGATAGCCTGCATGAAATAAAGACAAAACAGGCATGGCCTTGTGTTCCTGGAGTATATGGAGATAAGAGGTCAGTATACCAGTGGGATCAGGTGAATAAGGAGCAGGGACAGGCTAGGTATCATGAAGAAACGCTAAGTCCAGGGTACAGCACACAACACAGGGAAGGGATGGCTTCATTGCCACAGCCAAGTCCTCTCTGAAAGGATGGTCCCTGGCCAAGGATGGTCCCCAAGGAGGTCCTAGAGCAGTAGTATGAGGAGAGTGATTCCAGGCATGTGCCTCTGTCTATGAAGCTTTGGGGATGACAGGATGGTCAACTGGGATGGAGGAGAGAGGGTGAAAGGAGAGAGGGTGGGGGTGAGCTGGGAAAGGGTGCATAATAAAACCATGCTGTAGGGATGCTGAGACTTTCATGAAGCCACACTGCAGGACCCTGGGTCAGAGAGGCCAGGGCCAACCCTGCTTTCCAAGGGGTTTCTGGCTTCTTAGCAGAAATTGGGATAGAAACTGGGGCAATTCGGAAGAGAGGGGTGAGGGAAGGACTAGATTCCGCATGTGCTCTGTGAATCACTTGGCAGTTGGCTTGGGAAGGCTAATGGGGAGAGGGAGAGCCCAGGGAACCTCAGCTCATGGTGCTGAGGGCACCTGGTGGAAAGTAGGAATCTGGGCAGGCTCTCTCTCTCTCTCTCTCTCGCTCTCTCTGTCTCTCTCTCTCTCTGTGTGTGTGTGTGTGTGTGTGTGTGGTAGTGTAGTGTAGTGTAGTGGTGGTGGCGGCGGCGGCGGCGGCGGCGGCGGCGGCGGCGGCGGTGGTGATGGAGCAGTCATGAGTCATGAGGCTAGCCCATATGCCTCTGGTTTTAGCCATCTTCAAGTGGAGCAGAGGGAAGGGATTGACTTGTCCACTCTTCTGCCTTCCCCTCTTATATGTCACTGTGTGCTGACGGTTTTCATTTAGGCTCCACAATCTCCCCTCATCATCGGAGATGTTTTAAGCTAACCATTCGAGGCAGGGAAAGTTGGCTGATTCGAGACCTACAGGGCAACATGAGAATTGGTGTGTTTGGGGGAAGTGGTCTGTTCCCTCTTATTCCTGGCCAGAGCCCCTACCCCTAAGACCCCAAAGGTTACTTGGTTGGATTTTGGCTCCTCCTCCTCCATAGACATAGTTTTCGTGCCCAGGACTCCTGAAGAACTGTACACTCCTGAGTCACAAATTCTCACAGCGTCTGTCCAGCATTGACCTTTAGACTCCTCAGCAGCCTGGTTCCTGTGAGATCCACAGCTCAGCCCTTCTGGCATTCCCAGTGGTGGAACAAGCCCCCTCCACTTTTCCTGTGAGAAGGTACTTTTTCTAGGACAGGACTAGCTGTCCTGCTCAAAGGCCACCTGACACTCGCGGGGCCCTATCTCTTCCACAACCTCTGTCCAGGGCCAGTGAGTACCATAGCTGGTCCAGGTCTCCAGTGCTTTGGGGCCAGAGGTTATTGAAATAGGCTTGGTCCAAGAGGCTGCCTGGAGCTTGGAAACGGGTTTCAGAACCATTGAGATTCCCGGGGCTCGTGCTTCTCTGGACTTGGGAATGAGTGGGCAAAGCAGGGTGGAGACGGCTCTTTAGGATTATTTCTTGCAATGAGGTGAGCTGGCACACATCTCACCTGTCACTGCTGCCTCGTGAAAGCCGGGTTTTGGCTTGAAGCCTTAACTCTTAGAGATTAACGGACAATGCAATCATATTCCCGAGAATTGGGTCCTGAAGTCACGGAAAGGGATGCCGTTGGGGTCACAGGGGCAAGGTACATGCAGGCAGTTTTATTAACCCCTCTGCGACCTCCAACACCCCCACTCAGGTCCCTCTGCTAGCCATGGGCAGCCAGTATTAGCTGGTTTGGGTGGGGCATCTCAGACAGGGATCCCAGAAAGACAAGAGGGGCAGGCGTCTTGCTTTTCAACCTGCTCTTTTAGGCTGTTTGAAGAATATCCACTGTTGCTTTTTGGTGTCAGAGTGAATTATTTAATGGGGAGTGAAAACCTGCCCTCAGAGTGCCTTTCAGAACACGGAGGAATTAGGATCTTAGATTTGTTTTTCTTAATATCTCTCTTTGTTTTTCCCGGAGGTGCCCTGAGAGAGCCAGATCTTGGCTCCATGCAGCCTAAGAAAAGGCAGTCTGGGCTCTGTCTTCACTTCCTCCTGCCCTATCCACAAGCTACATGACTCCCAGGAGTCGGTTTAACTCAGCACATATTGGCCTTGTTCAGCCTATGGCAGTCCATCTGGCACCTGCCCTCAGGCTGGCTTGGGGAACCCACAGTTCACCCCATTTCCCGCACCCTTTTCTCTTGCTCTACCAGGCACCCTCTCCTCTACTGACCTCAGGGTCTGGCGGTGAGTCCTGGGAAAGGTAGGCGACTGTCTCCACGTTTGTCCTCTCCTTGTCCCTGGGCTTAGACTCAGTGCTGCCCCAAGTGAGTGAGGAGCCCTGAAGATGGGACCCCAACAACCTCCTCACACTTCACATAAGATGTTCTGCCCCAGGAGATGCAACGAGAGCCAGAAGCTGGAGCCCCAGTACCATCACGTTCCAGCTTTGCAGAGGGATGGTGGTTGGCACCAGCAGTCCTGAGATCTCCAGGGCACAGGTAAGGGGAGAAAGCAGAAGCTAAGATAGAACTTGGGACTCCAGGGGCAATGATGTCAGTTCACATGACCGTCACCTTATGGGAGTGGTACCCAATATCTCTGTGTGCAATCTTGGCTCAAAGATGGGTCTCTCTGGGCCCTTCGGCATCCAAGCTTACTGTTTTAGGATGGAGAGTGAGGGCTGGGGTGGAGGAGTGGTTCCACAGCCCAGTCAGGTTTCTGGGCTCCAGACAAGCTGCCCACCTGGTCTGTACTTCTACTATCTGCTTTACCCTGAGCCCTTGGACTCTGGGCACAGCTCCACTGTGTGTGTGTGTGTGTGTGTGTGTGTGTGTGTGTGTGTGTTGCCATGTATATGTGTGTACCTCTGGAGGCCAGAAGAAAGCATTGGATGCCCCAGAACTGGAAAAACACGAAGTTGTAAGCCAACCCAACATGGGTGTTGGGAACTAAAGTAGGAGTCAGGCAGGAAGTTGGGGCAGATCGCCAGGGGGGGCAGTGTGTGCCCTGGATTGTAGTGCCTCTGAGCGCCAACATAACCTAGCTTCTTAGTACCATATCCTTCTTGCCCCATGCATAGGTGGTAGTGAACTTTCTGATGATACCACTCAGTCCTTGAAAGTCCCATCTGCCCAAAGCAACATTCTGGTGATCTGTCCAAACTCACCAAGCCCCAAACCCCGACTGCTGCTAATTCCTTAATAAAAGAGTGTGCTTATAAAACCCGACAACATCAAAGGAGGTTTTTAAGCCATGTACATTAGACCTTTCATGGGGAATAGCGGGGAATAGCTAATGACAGGCAGGCTCAGTGGAACAGATATTTCATCTAATACCAGTTTCGAGAAAGTCAATTGCTGGGTGATTTCTGCAGATTAAATTACCTTTATTTGGAGGTCACCTCCTGCAGCTAGATTGAGAGAGACAGAGTCACAATATCAATGCCATCAGCGAGGTGTTAATTCCCTCCACAAACAAGGGTGTCCTGCCTGCCTAACACTCTAAAGGAGAAGGATTTTACCAACCCCTCTCTAATATTCACGCCCGCATCGAAAGGCAGATGTGTAGGTTGCATCAGGGCTGTGCACGTTCATTTAAACAACTCCTTGGTAGTGTTCAGGGAAGTGGTGGCAGTTTTTAGCCTGTGTCCTGCTATGCTGGGAGTTCCGTGAGCAGGGATAACAGATCACAGAGGGTAGGTGGGAAACTGAAATTCAGGTAGAGGACCAACAGCCAATTCTCAAGGTCAGAACTTCTGGGGAACTGTATCCTCCCAGGCTGAGGCCACATCTCCTGTGGTGACATTGCTCTGGCATGACCAGGAACCCATGAATAGTAGGATCCGTCCCTCCGTGTGCCATGGAGGAGACAGGGTTTCAGTCGATTCAGCTCATTTTGCATTCCTTACTTTTCAGTAGCCTGGAATCAGATTGGTTTAAAGAGTGAGCAGATGAGTGCAGGGTCAGAGGCTGTACCAGGCTTCCTAGTGGCTAGTAGCCAAAACCTGACCCTTAGAAGAGATTGAGTGAAGTGCCTTATCCAACACTCCTGGGGTGAGGGACATACACTAGCACTGTGGTGTGTGTGACAGAGATTGGGGTGCAGATAATTTCCAAGGATTCTCAAGCTTGGACTCTGCCTTCCCCAGATTCAGTGTGCAGGGAACCTTCATCTCTTAAAGCTACATCTGGAGCCGGGACTACTTACAGGCTGGGGCTTGCAGTGTCCCCAGAGCTTGGGGACACCCTTCATGGTCATTTCTCCCACGTGGATTTTCTGACTCAGTCAGTCTGGTGCAGAGGATTTCTACCAAGCCACCAGGACTATTTCCAGTAGCTCCTTCCATTTCCCATGCCTCCCTGAAATCCCTGCACCCCTGACTTTTGTTTTTAATCCCATAGCCTCTTTTTTCCCCTCCATCTTTATTAACTTGGGTATTTCTTATTTACATTTCAATTGTTATTCTCTTCCCTGGTTTCCAGGCCAACATCCCCCTAACCACCCTCCCCCCAACAATCACGTTCACTGGGGGTTCAGTCTTGGCAGGACCAAGGGCTTCCCCTTCCACTGGTGCTCTTACTAGGCTATTAATGGCTACCGATGAGATTGGAGCCCAGGGTCAGCCCATGTATAGTCTTTGGGTAGTGGCTTAGTCCCTGGAAGCTCTGGTTGGTTGGCATGGTTGTTCATATGGGGTCTCAAGCCCCTTCAAGCTCTTCCAGTCCTTTCTCTGATTCCTTCAATGGGGGTCCCGTTCTCAGTTCAGTGGTTTGCTGCAATCCCATAGCCTCTTAATCTATCCTATTCAAAGTCCCGATGCTTCTTGACATCCTTGGCTAAACCTCTCAACTACTACATGTCTGTCAGAGCAAGTGCGAGTGCCCATTACCTGGAATAGGTCTTGGGGTGAAGGGGTTGTCTTCATTTCTTTTCTAATGTTGTGGTGAAATACCCTGACACAAGCAACTTAATGAAAAAAGTTTATTCTGGACCGTAGACCATTACGGCAGGGAATTCAAGAATAGAGCTGGCTCTTCTCTTCCTGCCCCATAGCTGCCCTCACCTGTGTTTCTGGCAGAGAAGGGAGCCCACCATTGTCTTTATTGTCATAAGATTAAAACGACACATTAGCTCCCCATAGAGTCCCCACCATGCTCTGCGGTTTCCCCGAGTGTAAATTTACATCTGCTCAAATTTGCTTCTGGCTTTGCTCACGTGTGACTCGTGGTTCCCAGGCAGGTCTTACACAATGCTTGTCCAATTTATTCATGGGTTCTTTGTCTCTTTTGTTGCTGTGTAAATGGGATCTGGCCTCCTATTGTATCTTCTGGGTCTGAGGGTCTGAACACATTATCACACTGTCTTGTGAGCGGTGTTCAGCGGGAGCCTCATTCCGGTTTCAAGATTAGATTTCTTCAAAAGGCAAAGGCCCGGCTCCTTCCTCTTCAAATCCCCCCCATCTCTTGCTGAAAGTCTTGCCCTTAATAGGGGAAAACAACATTGGAAGTGGATTAGGACTAGAGAGTGTGGATCTTGGACAACAGACTGATAGTTGCTGCCTCTTGATGTTTAATCCTTGAGCTGAGGGGATAGCCTCAGCTCACTGCACTGGACGTTCTGAGTCTGTGCATGAAGAGATGTGCTTGTCACATGCTCAACCTGTGCAGGGCTTGCCCTGGAGAGCTTAGAAGTAGTTGAAGAAGCCAAGAAGGTCCTCAAGGGGTGAGGCCCAGGATACAAGCCGGTTCCTGCTTCTGGTCAGTATCAGGGTTTCTTACCAGACTGGCCTTGCCCGAATGCCCTAGGGTGACAGCCAATTTTCAGATTCCTTGAAATGTCCCTTTTACAGATAGACCTATTCACATTCTTGTGTGCCTCCAGCTCAGTGGTTCTCAACCTGTGTGTCATGACCTCTTTGGAGGTTGAATGATCCTTCCACAGGGGTCACCTAAGAGCATCAGAAAACACAGATATTGACATTATGATTCAGGATAGTAGCCAAATCACAATTATGAAAATAATTTTAGAGTTGGGGGTCACCACAATATGAGGAACTGTATTAAAGGGTCACAGCACTAGGAAGGTTGAGAATCACTGCTCTAGCTGATCGTAAGAGTTCTGCTTTTTATGTTAGTGGAGTTAGGGAAGGGCACACAGGTGGCAGAGAGGAGCAAGGGACCAAGAAAAGCCTCATGGAGCTCCCTGGCATAGTCCTGTTCTTAGTCATCTGTAATTTCCCCACCATGAACCCAGGTCTTTGTATTTCTAGCAGGGAGTAGGTTCACCTTCATCTCTATCATCACCTGAGAACTGCAAAGACAGAATAACAGTGAGGTTGTCAACTGCAGATGGCCCTTCCTTGACTCCTCTCTTCCTCTACTACACCAATATTCCCTCAGGCTCTGGGCTGTCCCTAGACAGAAGTCTCATTGCATTTGCAAAGAAGGAAGAGCTGGAGCTCAGTACAATTACATGAGTCACCCAAGTCTTGGGACCAGTCACGGTCCCCCAGACAGTGACCCATGCAGCAAATTGTTCTTAAAGTCTGGCTCTGGCTCCACAATAAGCCTTCTCTCAGCTGTGTGTATATACATGGGCCTCTCTCTCTCTCTCTCTCCTCCTCTCCCTCTCTCCTCCCTCTCCTCCCTCTCTCTCTCTCTCTCTCTCTCTCTCTCTCTCTCTGTGTGTACACAGCAGTGTGTTGTCATGTGAAGACGCGTGTGTTTGTGACACACAAGTGTGTGTGCACTTTCAAGTCTGTATGCACACATGTGCACTTTCATGTGTATGCATACGTGCCCATGGGTGTATACAACATACCCATCGGTGAGGTTCTCTCCTTCCCAGGCTGACATTTACTGTCTCCTCACTCACCATTTTTCTGTAGGGTCCCCATCTGTGTGCTGGGTGAAATGTGTGTAGGCCAGCCATAAGTCTTCTTAGGGTCCTTGGAACCTGCGGTATCAGAAGACAGTTGGTGTGAACAGTCCATTCCTGTAGATTTTCTCCAAGAGCCTCGGCTTCAGGCAGACAGACAATTGTATCTCATGTGGAATTGTTGGTGGGAAAAATGTTACTGGCTTTGTTGGCTCTTAGATGGCCATGGCTCTTCTTCTAGCTTCCTGTTGCGGCTGCTTTGATCATCTCAGGCCTCTTCTTGCAACTAAGGATGTATTAGGAGACTATGAATCCTTGACTTGTGCTCTCTTAGGTGTTTAGAAATTAATACCCAGAATCGGCACACACACAGTCAGGCTCTACTGCCAGAGAATAGTGTGCCCTGGTGAAAGATTAGACTGGGCGCTTCAAGGTGGGTTTGGGCCTAAGGAATGGGCCACCTTCAGATCCAAGTGCTCTTCATATAATCTGTGTGACAAAGGCCTCTTCTGCCTTCAGGCAGGTGTAGGCATGCTCCTCACTGGGCATCTACATCTGCTGGTCCTCTGCTATTGCCTGTGCAACATAGCTGAAAGGGTGATGTGTTCCACTCAACCCACCATGTACTCAATCCTCTGACTTCCCATCCAACTCCATTCCATCATATATGCTCTGCTCTGTTTCCTTGTTCAAAAGCAAGCCCAACCAGGAGAACACATTCTAACCCATCTCCTAGAAATTGCTCAAACCTCCTGAGAAATGGATGGCACCCTGGAATTCCATTCATCACTGATCTCATCACTGATGCTGGGCAGCCCTGCTTTTTGTTTTGTTTTGGGATTTGAGGAAACCTGAGCATTGCTTTCTTCTAGTGCCTGCTATGTGGCCTTGTGTACCTAGGTTAACGATGCCCTCACTCTTGCCTTGGCCATCTTTCCCCTGAGAGGCCTATGGTTATGTGTCTATGTCTAGAGATCTGTTCAAGAGGCTGGTGACCAGGAATCCCATGAGCCTATACTCTCTCTCTAAAGGTAGAGCAGGGCTTCTTGCTCATGGTATACTTTCCATTCCTTATCCTTGCAGGCCACAGAGCAGGGAAATGTGGGATGGATGAAATGGATAAAAGATGGATGGACCAATTGGTAGATAAGTAGGTGGGCAGATGGATGGATGGACCAATTGGTGGATAAGTCAGTGGGTGGATGGGTGGATGGATGGATGGATGGATGGATGGATGGATGGATGGATGGAAAGAAGGATAGATCGATGGGTAGGTAGGTGGGTGAATAGGTGGAAGAATGAATCAATGGGTTAGCGGGTGTCTTTGGGTTTCTCTTGCTGTGAAGTGAGATCCATGACCATGGCAACTCTTATAAAGAATATTAATTGAGGATGCTTACAGTTTCAGAGGTTTAGCTGCCAGGAAACATGTCAGCATACAGGCAGACATGGTGCTAGAGAAGGAGCTGAGAGTTCTACATCTGGATCAGCAGGCAGCAGAAAGTGACTGGCTTGAGCTTCTGAGACCTCAAAACCTGCCCCACAGTGACACACTTCCTCCAAGGCCACACCTTCTAATAGTGTCATGCACTATGGGCCAAGCATCCAAACACATGAGTCTATGAGGGCCATTTCTTTTCAAACCACCACAGTGAGTGCATGGAGTGGTGAATAGAGGTACAAATCAGAAGATAGGGGTCTGTCCTTAGAGCTGTTTGGTAAAGCCCAATCCCAGGAATGTCTACCTGTTTATTCGCTAACTGAGCAGAGCCGGCCTTTTCTGAGGAACCATAATATCCAAGGCCAACACGCTCCCAAGGGAAAGAGATAGAAGAGCATGTTTCTGACCCTCTACCCATCTTGGCTAAGCTTCAGCAGACCTGCCTGTGCTCCCAGGTCTATGAATGCTGTTGCATCCCATTTGAGAGAAAGCTCCAAATCTCAGAGCCCCCTTTAGAAACAATGGCTCTCATTTACTCCCTATCCCATCATGCTCTCTTGTCACCTCATCTTTTACTGCCCTGTAGATGCCCTGATTGCTGCCATGAGTATAGAGCCTTTCCCTGTTGGCCCTTCCATGCTGACTGGCATCTGAACTTGGGCATGACTTCGGCAGCAACCTCTTGAATAAGGTCTCCACTTCTCTGTCCAGGTGTTACTTTGCTTTGTAACCATTTCCCAGAGACTGAGACTTAGAGACAGTGCTGTTGTGTCCCCCACACTGTTGGGAGCATGTGACTTGACAGTTGACACCCAGTGCCTCAAAGCGGTACAGGTTCTCAACAAGGTTGCCTTGTGGGCACTCTTTTGGTCAGGCCCAAGTGGGATGACTATCCTGAGAGCCACTGAATGCTGGTGACAAATACTGAGTCACAGTTCTTCACAGTCACATCCATTGTCCCCTAAAGTAGCAGTTGCTGTTTCCTGGTAGAACCTCACTAAATACTATTCAGCTCATTGGATTCTTTGATCTACTAAACCATTCCCAGTTTTCAAATTTGGTCTATTGAAAGGTTTTCATAATGATCCTTCCCTTTTTAAGGTTGGACAGGAAGAGAGGCCAGCCCATTTGGCCACTGGGGGTCCTGAAAGACCCTGATAGGTACACCTGTCCTTTCCCCTAAGTAGAGGACAAGAGTCCACCAGCTAGATGGTACTTCACTGGGTGAATGTTAACTCTAGGATGTCCACACTCTTTGGACTCTTGGTCACTCTAATCCCAGGTCCACCTCATCTAGTCTGTCACCCAGTAGGGACATAAGGTGACTTCTCCTACATGATTGTCATTTTCATTAGTCAATATGGAGACTCTTTAATAATTAACCACAAATTTGGAAAAGGCTGAGGTTCCCTTAGATCTGCCACTCCAGGCTCCTGAAAATTTTTTTAGTATGTTGGGTATCTAAGGGACTTCATGCGCTTAGACCAGCTATTCCCCAGCCTTCAAGAATATCTGTCTTGTCATGTCAAAGTCTCTGTCACATCCTCAAGCACAGGTTCTTTAAGAGACCCTTGCAGCTAGATGATGCCTCTTCCCCTCAACACCAGGGAATTTGGAGCACAGCTTCCATGAATAACAAACACACCCTCTTTCCTCTCTTTTGTTTTCCTCCCTCCTTTCATTTTCCCTTTCCTCCCTCCGAGTTCCTCACTCCTTTCTCCTGTCTGTCATGACTGCAAGCTCTATTTGGCCTGTGTGGTAATCTACTTGGGATGCTGGACATGGCTGAAACTATGTCCTCTCTCAGATCCTGAAACCTTGCCTGAGAAACTGAGGCTGGATGTGAGTAAGGTGTCTGCTTTGGCTGGTTTTAAAGTTTGGAGAAAGACACACAGTGGTAATGTAATGATATCCACTCCCTGTATAAAAACTCACCCAGTCCTCCTCACATTCCCATCCCCCCTCCCTCAGGCAGAACCATCTTGGAATGGACTCTGTAATGTCTATTTGGCATATGTTAACTGATCATCTGATGAGGTTGGGATCTAAGAAGAGACCAGCAGCCTCCCTGCTGTCCCGATGAGGACCATCAGGCGGACTCCAGCGTGGAGATTGAAACCTGTATCTCCCAAGGTTCCTCAGCCCAGCATCCCTCGCCACTTTGCTTGTCTGAAGTGTGATGAGAGACAGTTGTTCACTGTTGTCATTCATTTTTATTAAGAGCTTGAGATACACTGAGAGCCATTAGTGCTGAGGAAGAGGGAGCAGCAAGCAGTGTTGCACTGTTCAGAAGGTCTTCCTCTCATGCGCTTCAGAGTCCATTTGTCATCTAGAAATGGATGTAGAGATGGTGCAGAGGGAGACACAGCTCATGAGGAGGTGATCACTGAGTGCTTTCAAACACTCTCAAAGTGCTGTCTGGGACAGAATAATCCAGATAGCACTGATCTGAGAGCCTAGGGAGTACAGGAAAGCTCTTTGCAGAACTCCTGCTGCTGGGGGCAGGGGCAGATCCAAGTACAAATGGCCTACTGTGACAGAAGTCACCAGGACCCACTACTACACTTGTGCTTGATTGAAACCACATTTATGGGACACACACACACACACACACACACACACACACACACACACACACAGAGAGAGAGAGAGAGAGAGAGACAGAGACAGAGAGACAAAGAGACAGAGAGAGAGAGACAGAGAAAGAGACAGATAGACAGATAGACAGAGACAGAGAGACAGAGAGACAGAGACAGAGAGACAGAGAGACAGAGACAGAGATAGACAGACAGACAGACAGACACAGAAACAAAGAGAGACAGAGAGACACGCACACAAAGAGAGAGGCATGCTCATACATGCACATGGTCATAGAGGCACATACATATACATAGGTTCTGCACATATCACATAGACAGATGAACACACAGACACCCAGAAGCTGTGACTACTTAGCTTGGATGTCTACTGGTGGGTGGCAAATTTTGGCTGGAAGCTGCTTTTCCGCATCCTGGGGCAACAGTGTGGCTGCTGTGTGCTCATTTGGAGGTCTGATGAGTGGCCACTGTTTCCACAATCTGCCCTGGCTTTTGCTGGATTCAAAACCTCATGGGCCATTGACAGGAGCCACCCCTGGTGCCATACAATGGAGCTCCTTCATTACAAAATGCCATAGTGAATGGACGGTGAATAAAATGAGCAGTATTGCCCTTTTGCTTAAATTTGAATGTATGTGCCCATCTGTATGTTTGTGCACCACCCTTATGCCTGGTGGACATAGAGTCTAGAAGAGTCAGAAGATCCTCTGAATCTGCAGGGAATATTGCAGTTGATTTTAATCTGCCAAACTCAGAAAGAGTAGCCAGTGTTCTTAAAGGCTGAGCATCCATCCAGCCCATGGGTTACCTTTCTGAGACTCAGCCTCAAAGTGACCTCTTCTTTCTTTTTGGGAATAAGCCACATCTCTTTGCCTACCTTCTATTTATTAGACGTATGACCTTGGATTTGTCCCACATTCACAGGCAGGGGAAGCCTTGGGAGCACAGATCCCAGTGGGAGAGGTCCCAGCACCCTTCACATAAGTGGCCCCAGCAACTACTGAAGACTCTTACTACTAGAAGACGTCCCTTATATCTGTGGTGGGAGGCTGTCAAGCCATCCTCTGCTGCATGTGCCAATGGACTGCATCTGAACACCTGAGGGTGAGGGGAGCTCAAACAGAATTGCTCTGGACTCACCACTGGCCCGGAGGCATTGCACTGTGTTAGTTACAGAGATCTGCCATTCCCTCAGGTGTTCTGCCTTGATGGAGAGGTCTTTTCCAAGGAGTAGAAGAGAGGGATGGGGAGCAGAGCCAGCAGGAAACCAGTGCTCTGGTGGAGGAGGAAACAGGTTCCTGTTTGCATTGTGAGTATCCAGCTTCAAGTGTAAGGGTCCCTGGTGGTGAGTTTTGCTTCTGCTGGGTCCAGAAACAGTACCTGCCTCCCCAAAAGAGAGCAAGACAGATACAGTCCTCAGAGCTGATGATCCCCTGAGGCCTCAGCAAGTATGGGTTTTCATTCCTTTTTATTAACGTGCAATCTCTTCATCAAAAGTGGATGTCTCGTTGAGTTTCTAGTCTTCAACTACTTATTAAAAATCAAGCCAAGTCGGAACAAGAGCTGGAAAGATGGCCTTTCACGGGAGTGGTTGGCAGAATGGGTTTCAGCACATCAAGTTTCACACTGCTTTCCTGAGCAGGGGAGTGAGAAGAGGGAAAGAAAGAAGAGGAAAGGAGGAAAGAAGGGAAAGGGGGCAGAGGACAGGTGCAGAAGGACTAATAGACCACAGGGTAGGAGACCCAAAAAAGCATTTAGTGTGACAACAGGACCTTAGAGTCTGGGGTGGGAGCTAGGCTGAGAAGGAGAGCATCTAACAGTGCTGCCCCCTTGAAGGTGCTGGCCTCATGCTGACTTAAGCTTAGCCAAGGCTGGGTTTTATAGATGGGATGGGTTTAGCAGATTAGAGGTGAGAACTCAGGGCCATGCAGGAGATGTAAGCATATCTGTCTACCATTTAGATATAATACATCTACTATCTCTCATCTGTCATATGTTTCTATCAGCTGTCTATCTGTCTACCTAACTGCCATCTATTCTATCACTATAATCTATCTATCTAATTATTTATCATCTATAATCATTTATCTATTATCTACATATTCATTTATCTATTATCTATTGTCTATCATCTATCAATTTTATATTCATCAATATATTTGCATCTTCTATCATGGACATATTCTATCTATAAATCATTTATTATCTATTATGTCTATTTGTCATGTATTTGTCTATCAGCTCTCTTCCATAATCTATGTATCTTTTCTTATCAAATCAATCCTCTGTTATCCATTGATTGAACAGCAGGATTATCTTTTAGATTAAGAGTAATAAAAATGGGATATTGTTCTTCCACCATTACTGCCTCCTGGCATTCCCCCACCAGCATGAGTGAGAATTCTGACTTAGAACATTTTCCTTCTCTTTGTGCTTGTTTATTAGTTCTTGGAGAATATCAAACAATGTCTCATGACCGTAATCACTACTTCCCTCTCTCCCCAAGACTCAAATCTCCCCTCCCCTTCCAACTCTACTCACATCTCTTTCAAGGCAAGTGCTCCCAGCAAACACTCCCTGCACTTTTGTTCTTCCTAAAAGTTTTTTTTTCTTTCACAAACAAAACAAAACAAAACTCTTAGCTTGTTAGTTCACCAATTTCTAGAATTTTCTTGCCATCATTAATTTACAACTTTAAAAAATTATGCTAAAATATGCCTGGCTTTAAAGTGCACCATTTGGACCATTTCAGTTGTATCATTATGTGGCATTGAAAGCTCACAGTGCACAGTGTCATTCATCTACAAACCTCTCCACTGGCCAAAGCAAAGCTCCACATCCTCATGTCCCATCTGCACAAACCCAGAAACCATCATAGGGGCTCTGCAAACATCTATCTATCTATCTATCTATCTATCTATCTATCTATCTATCTATCTATCTATCTATCTATCATCTATCACCGTCTATCATCTGTCAATCATCTGTCTATCTACCTATCTATCTAATCTTTCCATTTTATATCCATCCACCTATGTACCTTTCTTCTATCATCCACATGATTCATCACTATGAATCTGACCACTCCATACTCCATGTAAATAGTATCATTCAGAATGTGTCGTTTTGTAACTGGCTAATGACAGTGATTGTATCTTCCAGGTCCCATTTGTACTGTGTTGTAAGAAAGCCCTTCCTTCTTAAAGCCCAGCAATTTCCCCTGGCATCTACAACCCTTGGCACATTTCACTTGTCTATTGATGGGCACTCCAGTAGCTGCCACATTTACATTGTTGTGAATAACACTACCATGGTTTGAGTGTGTGAGCATTTCTTCGAAACTCAGTTTTCAGCCTATTTAGGTATCATTCAGAAGTGGGCTTTCTGGATGCATGGCAATTAATACCATTCTTATTTTTTTTGAGAAGCTGCCACACTGTTTTGCACAGTGGCTGCCAAATTTTATATCCCTACTGTCAGAGAAATAGCATTTCAAAGTCCTCCCATCTTCACCAGCGCTTACTGCAGTCTGTTTTGAGGTGTATTCTAATTGCTGTGTGCTGATTAGACTCTTGTAAATTTTTACTGGAGAAACGTCTATACAAGTCTTTGATTTTTTGTCTTATTAATTCTTTGAGAGTTTTATATAATGTGTTTTGATCATATTCATACCCTAACTCTTCCCTGTTCCATGTTTCCCTTCTTTGTCCATTTAACTATGTATCCTTTTGTATTTCGATGTGTGGTCTTTCAAAGGAGTGTGGTCAACTTACACCCTTCCTTTCCCAGCAACATGCATTAACCTGTAGCTCTGTTGCTATGGGTGGGATTTCATGCCCAATTTCCAACTCCATGCTTGGATTTGGTCTGGCTTAAGTTCATTCAGGTTTTGTGCAGGCTGTCATGGCCAGTGTGAGCTCAAATGAGCAGCATCCCTTCTGTGTCCAGAAGATACTGTTTCCATCGCCCCTGGCCCTTATATTTTTTTTCTACCTTGCATTAGTTGGGGTTCTCTAAGGAACAGACCTGATAGGATGCATATACATGGAAATGTATAAGAATGGCTTACAGCCTGCAGTCTAGCTAGTTCAACAAATGGCTGTCTCTCAATGAAAATTACAAGAATCCAGTAGTTGTTCAGTTCACACAGCTGGATGGCTCAGCTGGTCTTCCCTGTATACCAGAATTCCAAAAATGTAGGCTCTAATGCCAGTGGAGATGAGCAGGTTTTCTTCCTCCATGTCCTTTACATAGGCTGCCAGAAGAAGGTATGGCCTAGATTTAAGGTGAATCTTCTCACCTCAAAAGATCTGGAGTAATGGTGAATCTCCTCACCTAAGAGGATACATATTAATAGTGAGCCTTTCTGCTTTACATGATTTTATTTATATAAAAAAATCCCTCACTGATTTACATAGGCACTTTGGTTTTAGTTAAATCTAAATGTAGTGATGTAGACCGCCAAGAGTCATCATCCCTTACAACTTCTTCTACAAGGATCCCTGGGCCATGAGAGGACAAAGCGCAGCACACGTGTGGAGCTAAGCATTCTGCTGTCTCCTAGATTCTGGCCAATTATGGGTCTTTCTGTTAATAACATCTACTACAAATAGAAGCTCATAAGTTGTTAGGAGATAGTTTAATGCTATGTCCACTTAGCAAAATAATGGTAGAAGCCAACTTGTCTGTTGTTGAGCTTCAGGCTTGTGTATAGTCTGCATGTTGGTCTCTTATCAGATATGTGATTCCCCCATCTTTCTGCTTGGCAGTTTACTCTACTTAGGAAGTATAAGTTGTAAAATTTTTTCCTAGAGTCCAGTTTGCCTCTCTCACTGTGTTGCTGCTCTCGGTTCCCTGTTCAATAAGACACCACCCTCACAATGCTGGGAAGCTTTTGCCTTACATTTTCTTCCAAGAATTTTGATGTTTTAAGTGTTACATTTAGATCTCAGAGCCCATTCTTAATTAATTTTGTATATGTGCATATAGAGGTCCCAGCCCATTCTTTTGCACATGAGACCTAGTTTCTCCAACCCCATTTGCTGGGTGGACCCCTCTTAGCTTGTGACCTTCTATTTAGTCTTCTTGCCTAATGGCTTTAGCTAGGCCTTCTAGTGCTGTGCTGAGCAGAAGGGTTAAAGCAAGCATTTTGTAGCTGATCTTTGAGACAAGCATTCAATTTTTCAACACTGTACATGTTATTCTTGAAGGTTTCACATGTATTGTGGTGGTCTGAATATGCTTGGCCCAGGGAATGACATATTAGGAGGCATGGCCTTGTTGGAGTGGGTGTGGCCTTATAGGAGGAAGTACGTCACTGTTGGGGGTGGACTTTAAGACCCTCCTCCTAGCTGCCTGTGAGCCGATCTTCTTCTGTTTGCTTTCACAACACAATATAGAACTCTCAGCTCCTCTAGCACCATGCCTGCCTTGATACTACCATGCTTCTGCCTTGGTGGTAACGGACCGAACATCTGAACCTGTAAGCCAGTCCCAATTAAATGTTGTCCTTTATAAGAGTTGCCTTGGTCATGGTGTCTCTTCACAGCAGTGGAAACCCTAACTGAGGCATATGTGGTTTTATTATGCTGAGATTTTCTTCTAATCTCTGTTCGTTGAGTGTCTTTACTATGGATGATGGTTGAATTTCGTCAAATCCTTTTTCTGCATCATTTGAGTTGAGCACATGATTTTCTTTAAGGATGCTACAGTAACTGATTTCTTCTCACAGTCAGGACCACCACAGCATCCAAGATACAAGTTCCTCCTGGTCAGAGGGTGTGGCTATTTTAATATCCTGACTAAAATTGTTGGCTAGTGCTTTGTTGTGTATCCACAAAAATATTGGTCTGTAGTTGTATTTTATTCCAGTGTCTTTAACTGGCTTTGTTTTCTAGACCATGCTGATCCTATAATATGAGTTAGGAAGTGTGTGGGACCAGTATAAATTCTTAAAATGTTTTCCTTCCTCGCTTTTGAAAGATAATTTTGCAGAGCATAGAGTTCCGGGTTGTTGTTTTCTTCTCTAACACTTTAAATATTTCACTCCAGCCTACTCTCGCTTGGGTGGCTTCTGAGGGGAAGCTAGATGTGGTTTCTTAATCTTTTCTTTAGATAATGTGGTTTACACGCTGAATTCTTTCACGATTAATAAAAGCACTTTGATTTTATGAAGTTAGAGTATGGTGTGTCTAACTAAAAGGGTTTGAGTATTTAGGGGTGGGGAAAATAGTCTGCTTGATGCACACTCCGATCCTTGGTTCTGTGCTTTGGTACCTGCTCCCAATTCTGGTGAGCCTTAATCCTCATCATTTCAAACATGTTCCTTATTCCTTCCTCTCTCCCCTGCCATTCCCATCACATGCATTTGTACCTTGACAGTCCCTGAATATCCTGCTCTATTAGTCAATCTCTGTGCCCTATTCCTTTTAGTTTTGAGATGTCCTCAAGCTTAGAGACGTCTTTTTCCCCTCAGCTATGTCGTCTGCTAGTGACCCAACCGAAGACAGAGTCCTTTCCGGTTATTGTTGACATTTCCGTGGTTTTGGTTCCTACTATGTGCTTGCATTCTTTTCTGTACACATTCCTCCTTTGTTTCTGATGCTTCTTTCTTCTCATCTTAGAACTCTTGGCTGCTAAAAGTTAGCTAAGTCTTAACCCATTAGTCACCGCTGCTCCAAATTCCCAATTCCAAAATTCCAACCCTGGCTCCTTCCAATATCTGTTCTGCCATTTCAGATCAGGGTTTCACTGCTGAATATGCCTTGTTCCCCCTCCCTGAGGGCCAGTCATGATGAATAGAGCGAACAAGCTGCTTAGCTTGGCTTGTGGGTTGTGTGCTGGGATAGAAAAGAAAGGGAGAAATGTTTGGTGGACCTTGGACTCATTCTCGGTCTGTTAGTGAACCCAAGGCTGTCCAGGATGTGAACTCCCCAGCAGCCCTTGAGGGTTAATCTCATTCACCATGAAAAACTAGCCCAAGCAGCCTCAAGAAACCACACACTGACATACAGACTAGTCAGAATATCAAGCACATCAGCAACACCAAATTCTGAGCAGTAGGCAGAGCAAGAAGAAGCCCATGCAGTATTGGAAGGGTTGCAAAGTGGCGCGACATTTTGGAAGATAGAACTTATGAAACCAAACACTCTAACTCCAGGATTTGGGGATCATATTCCCTGATGTTAACCCAGAGGAGCAGAAAATATGCATAAGCAAGCACACGCATACATGCACACAGATAGACACATGCACACACAGGTTAACACCCAGGAAAGTAGCTACCCTGCAACATGGGATATGACCTAGCACTACACAGAAAGGAACTGTCACAATTCCTCATTCAGAAACATTCATTCTGTCAGAAGGCACCTAACACCACATGAGGCCATCTGGTGTATCTTGCTCGTTGGTTGTATCATGGTTCTACTTCTCGGCTAGGCACTGGTTTTTGCTTTTTAATTTTTCTTCTTGTTTATGTTTCTAGCTCCAGAGTGTCTCCCCACTCTGAGGACACCTGGCATAGCATCGGGTCACCCAAGCATCCCTGTATCCCAGATGAGGAGCTCAGAACAGCAAGGGCATCTTTCTCTGGACAGCTCCACACTTGCTGTGACAAGGACAAGGCAGCAGAAAGCACAGCTGCCTACTGCTTGTCAGGATCTGGGTCACTGAGGGCCTGGATCCTTCCCCCTGGGAAGACACCGAGGAACTTCTGAAATGACAGAACATGTTCTCACAGGCTAGGACAAAGACAGCAGGCAGCAAACAGCAGTCACCACTCAGCTCTCAGAAAGCAGCCTTTTGCCTAGCCACCAGGAGCCAGCCACCTCCCAGTCCCAATCATGCTGGCAGGGGTCACAACTTCAGAGGAGATGGAATTGGAAGGAAGACACCCAGAAGCACCTGTATGGTATGGGGTCTTGCCTGTCACTGAGAGAGTTAGGGAATGGGAGATGACAAAGGAACTCTTCAGTTAGAGAGACAAGCATGAGTTTGCAGCTGCAGCATGCTAGGTTTGCAGTTGAAGGATATTAGCAGGTGCTGTTGGCTGTGGCTCATTCTGAACTGTCCTACGGTACCCAGAAGTATCCTGGGCTTTCCTGTATCTTGGATGCCTTGGGCTATCTTGGGGTGTAGGGTATATCCTAGGATGTTTTAAACTGTTTTGAGGGTCTTGGAATATCCTTAGCACTCCTACTTCTCAAACCAGATGTGACTTAGGGCAGCTTCAGATAACTTTGAAACTCTGAGCAGCTGATTATCCCAAGAGCTGTTAACCTTGGGAGTGGATAGTGTGGGCCAGGCTGCTGCCTAACAGCCCCAGAGAGCAAACATGGAATTCCCACATTAGGAAAGAGACCATTATCTCCAGGAGTACATGCTAATTTTGCTTCCATAGAAATTGATAGAAAAATCCTCTTAGAGTTCCTAGCACCTGAAGTCTTTGGGGTCTTTCTCATTGTTATCTGCCTCAGGGTTCCAGGAGGGATCAGTCCCTCCCCACTATCTGATGACACAGGGGAATGCTATTGTTTCCCTTTATAGCCTCATTGCCCCTCCAAGAGGACCAGAGAACTCTGGAAGCAGAAGGCAGCTCCTATCTCTCATAGCCCCAAGAAGCAGAATAGGGAGAGCCACACCCACATCTTCCACCCACCTCCTGTGAATTCCTTTGTGTGTGTGTGTGAATTCCTTCTTTATTGGCCACCTATCCCATCCTTTTGAAATATTTTAATTTAGTATACATAATAACACATTATGACATTTTAATGCACACACACATGCACATACTTACACCTTGCTCCCTTTTATTCCTTTATTCTTCATGCCTTCCTCCTGCATCCTCTTCATCGTCCTATGTAGCCCGTCTATGCTTTCACGTCACATGTCATCTGTACATCACCTTTACCTCAGCATTATCCAATGGTCACGGTATGGAACCATCAACATATGAATAGATGAAGAGAATGTGGTCTGCACGCACAACAGACTCAAGTTCAGGCATAAAGAAGAACAAAATAGTGTCATTTACAGGACAATAGATGGAACTGGAGTGTCCCACTAAATGAAATAATTTGAGCCTGGCAGGATCAGACAGATCCTAGCTATGGGAGACACCAAAATTCTCTTCTTCAGCTCTGATGCTCTGGCTAGTTCCAGCCCAAATACACTTATTTCAGAGGAAAGCCTGACAACTGTGGCCAGGCATAGTCATAGAGACTGCAGGCAATCACAAGGCACACAATGACCTTGCTTTGACTTCCTTCAGGGATCACGGAGCATGAGAAGAAAGGTAAGCCTGCAAGAATAGAACTTTTGGGTGTGTGGAAATGTGGTCCTCAAAAGGACCCATAGCAGCTGCCAGCTCTCCCTCCACTCCATACTACTTACTGTCCTTGGAGTCTAAACCCTGCAGGTTATCAAGTTCCTATGTATTTACTGAAAGACAATGTCACTCTTGGCCACAGACCTCTAAAGCTTCACTAGACCCTGGATTCTATGATGGTAAGATCTGATAGAGCTACACCTCTTCTAGGGGGTGTAAAATAGGTTAGGGTTCTTGAAACTCACCATACCCTCTTTTTCTATGACAGCCTTGTAGGTCTTTTCACTCAGTGAAGTCTTCACACCATGATGCCCCATCGCGACTGCTCCTGTGGGAGATGGGCCCTATGTCTCAGAACCTCAGTCTCTATAGGTAGTAGCACCAACTGCCCAGAGTAACAGCAGTAGCTGGTCATATGCCAGTCAGAAAAGTGTGATGACTCCGGGATCAACAGACTCGTTTGCACAGCTACTTGCTTGCAGAGACTGCCTTGTGGTTCTCTAATTAATCCATCATCCACAGATTCATCCATCCATTCATTCACCTATTCATCCTTCTACCCACCTACCCACTCATCCCTCTATCCATCCATCCATCTATCCATCCATCTATCCATCCATTCACTCATCCATCCATCTACTCACCCATCCATCCATCTATCCATCTATCCACCCATCCATTTACTCATCCATCCATCTACTCATCCATCCATCATCTACCATCCATCCATCTATTTTCTACACATCTGTTTTTCTGTACATTCATCCAATAATCTACCTACCCATCTACTTTTTCATTGCCTCCTCATGTTTGTTATGGGACTATGGTTGTTAGAATAGGGATGGCTTCCATAGGCTTAGATATTTGAATGTTTGGCATTACAGAGTGGCACTACTTGAGAGGAATTAGAAGTCATAACTTTATTGAAGGAAGTGTGTCAGTGTGCCTTGGGGTTTCAAAGGCTCAAGGCTGCCCTGTTGTCTCTCTCTCTTCCTATTACCTTCAGATCTGGATATAAAGAACTCTCAGCTCCCTGCCATGAAGATAGTGGACTAAACCTCTGAAACTGCAAGCAAGGCCTGATTAAACCCTTTATTTTTGTAAGAATTGCCATGGTCACAGTGTCTCTTCACGGCAATAAAACGTTTACTAAGAAAGAGACTTTGTTCCATTGATTTAGTATTGTTCCAGAGGCTAAGAGATGCCCAGAAATGGGAGCAGAAGGGGTTTTACCCTCTGTGACCTTCATTCAATTGCAGAATCAATGTAATAAATATGTAAATCAGTTACACAAATATTTCATGAAGATGAAAGGAGAGTGGTTTGAGAAGTCTGGTGGTTAGTGGAAGATGGGCCTTTTGTATACGGGAGCAAATATGGTGAGATTAGAGGAGAGTCAGCAGGGTCCATCATCACAAAGGAAGCATGGACTTCCACTCGCACTTCACAGAGTCTTGGGGAGAAAGACAGTGTTTTCATGAACCTGGAGCCTGTCCACTGCATTCATGAGAGGAGTCAGCATGTCTCTCCTGCTTTTGTGAAGGACGTGGACAGAATCTGATCATTCTCATGGGAACCCGGCTTGAGAGTAAAGGCTTGAGTAGGTAGGATGCGTCCTACAGATGGGCCTCGGACTGTTCCCAGAAAGACAAAGCACTTCCTAACACAGGCTTGAAAAGGCACTGCTCCAGATCCAGCTTCTAAGTACTACAGGTTAAATCTTTGCACTTGTAGCAGCCTGTGTGAGCCCTCCTGACCATTTCCAGTCTTCCATTGAGGCCTCAAGGTAGTGACAGGGAAAATGAGTCCCAGACATTATAGAGGGTCTCTGTCTGACATATGTAGTGGGAGCAGGGAGTGCATGTGCCCTCTCTCAGCATTTCGGTGAATTGGTTTCAGGGCTTCGTGTGGATAAAATCCAAGGTTGATTACAGCCCTTATTCAAAATTGTGTTATCATTTACATGAAACCAACACATAGCCTTCCTCAAACTATAAGCCAGCTAAGTTTTGAAATGCTGTGAAAAGCTGTGTATTGCTTAATGAATGAGGACAAGGAGAAATATGCACACTCAGTACATATACAACTGTGGTAGGCTAACTACATAGTACATGTCAGCTGTAGTAGCATATTTTTCATTATTTTTGAGAATTTTTGCATGCATAAAATGAAATATAATTGTATTTCTCCTCCATTCCTCCCTTTCAACTCTTCCATTCCTCCAACTTTGTCTTTTTGGTGTTGTTATTAACCCAGTGGAAAGTCCTGCACATCGGCACATGGGTGTAGGGTCATTCATGAGAAGCCAACATCCTCAATTAAGAATGATTCTTTCTCACCCAGCAAACTTCAAATATCCAATATTCATTGGATCTGTAGCTCAGAACCCATAGAGATAGGCAGACAGATATCTTAAAAGATAACCACCAGGGCTGGGAACATGCTTCAGTTTCCAGTGCTCACCATGCATGTATGGAGCCTAAGTTTGACACCAGCAACCCGTGTTCCAAGGAAAGCTTGACATAGTGGTACAAGACTGCAGCCTCAGCATTGAAAGGCATAGACAAGCAGATGTCCGGGGCTCACTGGCCTGCCTTGTCTATTCTGAATTCCATGTCACTGACAGACCCTGTCTCAAAGAACCAAGGTAGACAGCACCTGAGCAAAGCACCTCAGGTTGTCCTTGGCCTCACACACATTCACATGTGTATGTGCCCCCCGACACACACACCACAAAAAAGACAAGTACTACCCACTATGTCCCATCATCTCACACACATGCTTAAGGTCACCCAGTTCTCCTTTAGTGTTGTCCCATTTTGAATGGCCTGTTTTAGCTCACACTTTCCTGAAGATATGGCTCTTCTGGCCAAGCAGGGCAGGAAGTCCCTTCCCTTGCACCCTGCAAACAGCTACAATAGCCAGTGGCACCTTGCAGAGTATGTGAGTGGAGGTACTCACTCCCCTGTCTGTTCTTGGTACTTGACATACTCCCAGGCAAAGTGGGAGATTTGGGTGTGCAGAGAGGCACAGGCCTGGGATGGGTGGGTGTGGCTGTGTGGGGGAGGTAGGTGATCTAGCTTTGATATTGTGGAATTCTGTTCTCTGGGCATGACTTGATCTTTTGCTCTCTTGGAAAAATCAAAGCAACTATATTAACTTCATGAGACCCTCAGGAGATAGGACCTATAAATGTACCTTCCCAAGACTTGGATGGTCCTAATCCCCTTACCCGAGATTTAGAGTATTAGAGTATATAGAAGATGGAAGGTTCTAATGACACAGATTTCCTGAGTCACCACCCATTCTTAGGTGAAGCTATCAACTTCATCACCTCTGTTCTTGTATGGAGCCCCTGACTCATGTTCCTCCATGGAACTCCAATAAACTCACCGTTTTACCTGCTGGACCTGGATAGAATAATTTACTTAGTATTTCTGTGGTTGTTGTTCTCTCTAGGGTGAAACAGATTCCCCAGGAAATGTCAAGAAACAGATGTGGTCAGGCTGCTTGTGACCAGGGCACTTGAGTAATTCAAATGCTTCAGGAGCTGGAAGGACTGCTTGTCATCAGAACACGTGGGAGAGCATTCACTGAGGATCAGCTCTGTGACACTAATGAAGGCCAAGTGATTAGGACACCATCCATGTCAATGTAACAGTCATTAGAGCCACAATTACCATAACCGCTATAAGCTCATGATTTATGGAGATTGTAACGATTATTTTTGTAGTACTAAGTTAGAGGATTTTTTGGCAGTAGATCAATTTGGAGGAAATTGAAATATAGTTTTTGAGTGAGGAATGTCACTGAATCACAAAACCATCAGTGCATCTGTGCGGGCCTGTGCCTGTGCCTGTGCCTGTGCCTGTGCCTGTGCCTGTGCCTGTGCCTGTGCCTGTGCCTGTGCCTGTGTGTGTGTGTGTGCATATGTGCATGTGGCATCTGTCGTAAGCCCTGACCAAGAACAAACTTGGTCAACAAACCAACCAAACGCAACATTTGCTGAGCCTCTAGACCCTGAAGATGATTGCTGTGATCTGGAGGCTCAGATGTGAGGTTCTAAAAATGTCCCCAAAAACGTCCCCAAGGACCACAGGGTACAAAGGTCACCAAGTGAGAAAGTATAAATGTAAGAGAAGCCACTGTTTTTGCAGCTTAGTGGCCTCTGAACCATGAGCTCCTCCAGGTAAGAATGAGAAGATTCCAACACACTTGGTTCGAAATACGAGTCTAAGAAGAGCAGTGGGTAAGAATGCATCTCCACGTCTAATGTCCCCAGCCTCCTGCCTGCAGGCTCCACCTCCAATACCTCTGCTTCCTGCCTGCAGCCATTACCCACAATGCCCCTGCCTCCTTCCTGCAGCCATCACTCCTAATGACTCCCGCCTCCCTCCCAACACCCCTGCCTTCTACCTACAGCCTCCAACCGTTCCTGTTACTGCCTTTTACAGAGGCATCCCACCTCCTCCTCTTACTCTCTTTCCCCAGCCTTTCCAGGTGTCAACGTGGGTATTCTCCTTTCTTTCTGCTCCACCTTTCCTATATATTTGGTTGTGAGCCTAGCCTTTAACGGCTGAGCCATCTCTCCAGCCCCTGCTCCACCTTTCCTATACAGTTCAGACTTTGTCCCTGCGCGGAGTGCCAAAGTACCTCAAGGGAGAGGTGGGGTTCTCTTTGTTCGCGTACCTCTCACATCTAAATGATGTCATTCTCGCGTGCAGCTTCCGGTGTGCATAACAGATGCCCCCATCTTTATACCCCCTGCTCCTGCCTAGCCCAGGGTCCCAGCAATCACTACATCCATCCACCTCTTGACACACACCAGAGCCTCACTGGGTCCAGTTCAGCATTTCTACACCTAGCTTAGAACCCCTCTTCTACTCAGGAACTTACATCATCAGGATCCAGAAGACACCAGGAACCTCAGAACTCTTCCTGACACCTGCCATGCCCTGACCCTCTCCAAGACATTCAGCATTTCTCCAGTTCAAAACACTAAAGATCTTTCAAAGACTTAAAGACATGTTCAGATAGCACCCCATTCTTTCTGACTTCCCACTAGTAAACGGGGGCCACTGTTCTGAGGTAGAAATGCATGCCTCTCCTCTTCTCTCGGCCCCCACTCCCATCAGTATGTTGCCATGTTGTCTGCTGTGGCCTCCAGGCCTCTTCATTATATACTGCACATGTGTAGCCATTACCCACGATACCCCTGCCTCCTTCCTGCAGCCATTAGCCACAATGCTCCTGCCTCCTTCCTGTAGCCATCACTCCTATCGACTCGCATGTTCCTCCCAACACCCCTGCCTTCTACCTACAGCCTCCAACCACTCTTCTTAAGTCCAATTCTCAGGATCTACACAGTAATTCAAAATTATCTAGGCAAACCAGTTCTAGGAGCTCCAGTGCCCTCTCCTGATCTCTGCAGACACAAAGCACACATATAGTGCAGAGACGTACATGCAGATAAATCACTCATATACCTATGTATATGTGTCTTTATAATATATAGCATATATGTACTATATATTATATATTACACTCTATATATTATGCTATATACTATATTATATATAGCAGTATAGAGTATATAGTATATCATTTATATTATATAATATGTATATTATATATGTATATATAATATATAGGTTATAGTATATATACTATATGTAAACATATATTTTATTAATATAGAATATAGAATACATGCAGACAAAACACTCATATACCTCAAAAGAAAACATGTATGTTTCCTTATAATATATAGCATATATACTACATATTATATATTACATTCTAAATATTATACTATATACTGTAAATTATATAGTAGTATAGAGTGTATATAATATACTGTTTACATAGATAGCACACTATGTATATTATCTGTATATACTATATAGAAATACTATATAGATATATAATATTTATATATTCTACATATAAATAAATCTTGTTTATATATAATATATAGTATACTATGTAATATCTATAGTTATATACTGTATATTGTTTATAAATATATATTATGTAATATAATTATATAGCATATGTATGTAATATATTTAGGATGCTATATAATATATTTAGTAGGAAAAATAGAGCAAACAGAGTAATTGCATAAACTTTAATGGGAAAAAAGACATGGACTCCTCTTCACCATGGGAGAAGTGGACCCAAAAGATGAATGAGAATCAGTGAAATTTCATGATGTAAACACCTTCATATAGTTATGGTCAGATACCCTGAAGGACAAGAGGATAGAAGCTAGAAGTTAATGTCCTGTGCTACATAAGCCCTGCTAGGTGTGGGGCTCACTTCCCAAGTCTCTATATTGACTTAAAAGAATATGAATTTAAAGAAAGGAAAAGAACTATTCATGTGGAGGGGGCTAAAGTGTTCAGTTAGAAATCACCTCTAGGGAAGCCAGCTAGATTCATGTCCCTCTGTACACTATGATGGCCACCGGGGACCACTCCACTCACCAATGAGTCACCGATGTTGGATAACGTAAGAGGAAGCCATGTGGCTAAAAGGACAAACCAATGGGATTCAGATGAGCAGGACTGAGGAACTCTGATGGCACAAACTATATCTGAGCAGATGGGGCCAGGAGGCCAGCCCTTCTAGGAAAGCAGAGTCAATGGAGAAATGGTTTGCCAATGAGTCAAACATTGACTAGAAGGAGAAACAAATGGATAATGCAGAAGGAAAAGGCATATACACTAAGACAACAAAGAGGGGAAAATGTAACCCAGGGGCATTTTTTCTTGTTGAAGATGCCATCAGAATAGTTCCAACAGATGCCGGCTCAAGGTGATGCAGCAAAAGGATAAGAAGGAAACAGTGAAAACTCCAGACTGCGGAGATAAGGTAGGTAAGAAGAGCCAGGCCTGTGTACGAAGGAGATGAACTGAGGTGGCAAGTGCCAGAGCTTCCAAACGAGAGCGTGAAGCCACTGTGTCACTAGCAGTTGACCGTACCTGGGTGACAATAAATAGGGCTAGTCTCCCACCCAACTCAAGCCCAGTGCGGGCCACTGACACCACACCAACAGCAAAATCATCTGAGGCAGAAATTAAGACTCAATCTTACCTCAGGTAACTACAAAAAAAAAAAAATACCCAGGAAAAATTTAGCTGGAGAGGTAAGAGATGACTCGAAAGAAAGCCATAAAACGTTGGTAAAAGAAATTGAGGAAAATACAGCAAAATGGAAATATATTTTGTGATCATGGATTAGTCAGTATCGTTGGTGTGTCCACACATCTCAAAGGTATGTGTAGATTCAACACAATCCTTATTAAAATGTCAACATCTTTTCCAGAAAAATGAAAAAAACATCCTAAAACCTGCAAGGAAACCACATTGTGCTCTGATTAGAGAAAACTGACTGGAGCTCAGAGCTCTTATTGTAGAAAATATTTAATTCCAATCAGGGGTTTCTACCCTGCCTTTGGCCATTCAGTTCCCAGATAAAACATGACTTTTATATTTATAATAAGTCTTAATCAGCACTAAAGTAGGGCAAATACCTTAGAATCTATTTCTCCATCCATATCCCCAAGGTATAACTTACCATGTTCCATCTGGGCAGCTCTTAACTCCAATTGGCTAGCCCTTGTGACCACGTTTTCATGATTCACTGGCCCATGGTGACTACTTCCTCTTTCTACTTCCTTCTCCTTCTTCATGGTATCCTCATACCTTAAGCCGGGGTATGAGCCAAAGAGCCCCTCCTATCTCCCTTCTGCCTAGCAATTGGCTGTAGGCATCTTTACTCACCAATCAGGGATAACGGGGGCAAGGGTTACATAGTATCCTTTGGGTATGTCACATGGTTTTGTGCAGAGGTAACCAGGTCTTGGGGGGGCCAGCATTTAGTATTACAATACAAGCAAACCCTCACCAAGCACAAAGCAGAAGAAATTACACTACCTGGCTCCAGTACCCAGCCCTGTAGTGAAGGACAGGGTTGTTGGCGTGAGAGCAGACACCTAGACAAACAGAGAAGAGTAGTAAGCCATGGTGTAGTCATGTGACTCTAGAGTCACAGAACTCATGGGTAGTCTCTGTATAGTAGGAGAATCGGTTGATGACTTAGAGTCTGTAGTCCAACTCCCCAACAATGATCAGCAGCAGCTGGAAATGGAAGTCCAGGGATCTAGCAGTGGCTCAGTCCCATGGGGCAGGCAGGTAGGCAGGCAAGAAAGAGAGAGACTCTTCCTTCTTCCAATGTCCTTATGCAAGTCTCCAGCAGAAGGCGTGTCCCAGATTAAAGGTGTCTACCACCACGCATGGGTCTGGGACTTGCTTTGTCTGTGAGCCACCATATGGCTGCTAGGAATCTAACCCAGGTCCTCTTCAGGAACAACAAATGCTCTTAACTGCTGATCCCTCTCTCCAGGTCCCTGGCTTGTGGCTTTTATTTACTACAAGGCTTTTTGTTGTTTTGCAG
Source organism: Rattus rattus (assembly GCF_011064425.1). Lineage (NCBI taxonomy): Eukaryota > Metazoa > Chordata > Mammalia > Rodentia > Muridae > Rattus > Rattus rattus. The sequence continues at coordinate 257,159,034 of NC_046154.1, forward strand.
TCAGGATGATGCTGGCTTCACAGAGTGGATTTTCTGGAAGAGTGATACACACTGGCAATTGTTTTCTCCTCGCATGTCTGGGAAGGGGTGATGATTTGGACCCTCGTTCTCTGCAGGGAAGTTCTCTTTTCCTAGCTGGAGGCAATCACTTCATCTGTTTCCCCATGAGTCGTAGCTGTGGTGTGCTGTTTACTGAGAAGGTGTCAGTCCTATATTGGGTGTTGGGTGTACTGGCACCAAGTCATTCGTATTACTGCACTACTGTGGTTTTGGTGTGGCCTGTTTCCTCTTTCATTTCTAGTATGCTAGAGGCAGGAGCATCAGAGGAGTAACCAACCATTTCTGATTGGACTTCAGGCTCGCTTCACAAGGTGAAACCCATACCTGGCACCAGTTTAAAAAATGCCTGCCATAAAATCATATAGCCACACTTCCCCACCCTTGACCTATGACACTCCTAGGTGTTCTAACCTTGAGGCTGGCAGTGACGTTGATGGTACCAGTGCACTCTCTGCACCTCGGTGGGCAGGTGGGCACCTCCTCCATTCAGTTCACACCCTGTCGGAGGGACCCTGAGATATGATAACACACTCAGACGGTGAGATTAAGAACACCGGTTGGTAATCCCAAAGCTAACCATCCTTTATGTATCCACACCAGTGACCATTGGCTGGATGTTAACGTCACTCAACAGCTCTTTAAAGAAACGCTCTCAAGCTCTTTGTGCTTTTTATTCTGTCTGTAAAGTAACCAAGTCTTATCTGCCTATGTGGAGGGTTCTTCAAAAGCTCAGTAGGAAATAGTCGGCAGCAGTGGGCCCTCGCACCCCAGCCTTCAGGCTATCCTCAGACAGTCACTTGTGGATGGTGAAACCGTTGGGTCTCCAAGGCAGCTTGGGGCTTATCAAGGAAGCAAGGTATTAGGGTCACCGATTCTAGAGAGTTCTCCTGAAACAACAGCTCCGTGCAGGTGACTGTGCTTTACATGTGAATGTTTTACACTTGAGTGTGACACTCTATGGATCTGGGTCAGTGGAGCTCACCCCTCTTTATGTGCACACCCATTCCTGTCTCCGTTGTATCCCAGTGCTCTACCAGCTCATCAAGGGACCAGTCCGTGCTGTGTGCCATCGGCTGTCAAAGCTGGCAGCGATGGGCTGCTGAGTTGGTCTGTGCTTCTCTTACAGTGATCGGTCAGCTGTGCCCTGCTCTTTGGACCTGCTGCACTCCTTCTGAACCCCTGAACTCTCGCACAGGACACAGCTTGTTCTTCACCTTCTGCTCTTCCAGCATGGAACTTGACCTGTACCCTCTACTATCCCAGCATGCAATGCCAGACTCCTCTGTCCACTGACATGACAATCCCATCTGGGCCTGGCCCATGTTGGGATAAGAGGGTGACTGAGCTGCTAAGACAGGTGGAGGTAAGAATCTTAATCCCCAACACAGCATCTACTTTGTCCGCAGCTCCAACAATATTAAGATTGGAATCTCAACAAAAGTAAAGCCATAAATCACTAAATAAGATAATAAAGTAAATCTAGTCCTGAGACGATGGCCGTGAACGGCGCTTCCCATGCGGTCTATGCTTTAAGATATGGGGAAGAGACCTCCATATAAATCGAATAAATCACTTTTGGTTTAATCAGGAACACATAAATGGAAATTTATCACGTCCCCGAGAGGCGCCTTGTCTGACGCGTCAGCTCCTCGCGCTGACGCTTCAGGAGGAAGGTGGCGTTATTTGGGGCTTGCTTATTTGCTTTTAAATCAGTGGTTTATTAGTTCCATCTTTAGGCATTTGCTGAAAGAATGATGTGCTTTCTCTGTTGCTCTTCTCCCAACAGCAGGGGTGATTTTGCGCCTTTATTTTTGCGTCGTGGATGTGCTCAGAATTCTGGACTTGTTCATAAGGGTTCTCTTGCCACCCCCGCCAATTTCGTGACGTCAGAAGGGAAAACCTGGGCATGCAGGTCTCCAGAATTCCCAAGTCAGACTCCCACTCCATGCACAGAGCCCAGCCCAGGAATCCTGGCTCTTTTAGTCAAGTACCCCATGTTCTGGAAGTGTTAGCTGTAGCGACACCAGTGATGCTCAGAAAAGTGTAGTTTGTGGAACTGAGTCTGCTGCCTTTCAAGGGCTGCATAAGCCTTTCATAGCTGTGTTCTGTCTGCTTCATAAGAAGTACTTGGGGGACCCAATTTACACACAGGGAAATGCGGGCTCCCACTGAACCTGGTCCCCAGCCCCAAACCCAAGGGTCAGCTTCTGTGTCAGCAGCCATCGGGTCCAGTGGGCAATGGGGTCACTTGGCTACTGACTGGTGCATGAAGGTGCTGCCATATGGCTGCTGTGGACAGAGCAGCAGAGCAGAATGCCCGTTGTCTCTCTGTCTAGCTAAGCCAAATGCCAGCCTTACATGGGCCAGCCTCTGCTGCCTCTGCAGTCTAGAAGGCTTCCATGCATGTGGGATGTGTTTTGCTCCGACCTCTATGCTCTCCCTCACAGTTCCTTACCCCTAGGGTTACAGCTCAGGACTGGGTCTGACTGAAAATTTCCAGAAGCTGAGCTCCTGCAAGACAGACCCTTCCTTCGTCTGCTGGAGTCTTGCACGGCCCGAAGGCATTTTGCCACACATGCTGGAGGCTGTGTGTGAGTGAGTGTGTGTGAGTGAGCGTGTATCACTGTGTGTGGGTGTGTGCGAGTGAGTGTATGTGTGTGAATAGGTATATTGTGTGAGTGTATATGTGTGTGAATGAGTGAGTATGAGTGTATGTGTGAGTGTGATTGTGCGTTAGTGTGATTGTGATTGTGTGTGAGTGTGTGAGTTCATGTGTGTAAGTGTGAGAGTGTGTGTGTGAATGTGTACGTGAGTGGTTGTATGTGAATAGGTATATATGTGTGAGTGTACATGCATGTGTGAATGAGTTTGAGTATGAGTGTATGAGTGTGTGAGTGTGGTTGTGTGTGAGTATGGTTGTGTGTGAGTGCGTGTGTGTAAGTGTGAGAGTGAATATGTGTATGAGTGAGCACACGAGTGGTTATGTGTATGAATGTGTGTGTGAGTGAGTGTGTATGTCTTTGTGTGAGTGTGTAAGTGTGTGTGCTTGTGTGACCAGGATCTACAGAGTCCAGACTCAGAGCCCTGCAGGGTGTCACAGTGGAGAGAAAGCCAGCCATGCCAGCCTTGCGGGCCTTTGTGGAGATTGAAGACTAGCTTCTCTGTTTCCTTTAGGACAAATTTATTATTGAACTCTAAGCTTTCTTTCTTGAGCTTGGTGGCTCATTCTATACATTGGTTAGCCTCACGGGATAACACAGACCGAGTGAGTTTGTGGATAGTGTAAGGGAAGTGTGGCTGGGAGTACCAGAGACATGTGGGTGCTGCCCTATTCCCTTAACTGTGGCATCTGCCTGGGATTCTGCGAATTAGTGCACTGGGCGTGTCAGCATAGGCACCTCAGATAGGAAGGGACCCTGAAGGCTTGGTAACTGTGTATGGGCATGCACTGCTCTGGAGAGCGTGACCACAGCCACAGAGGAAGTTTGTTTGCAGTGGTCACAGAGAAGACTGGCTGCACCAACCATGACACTAACTTAAATGTCAGCGCAGGGTGTGTCCAAGCTCTTAAGAATGTGATTTCAAACCAGGTATGGGGACTCAGGCTTGCAATCCTGTCACTGAGGAGGTTGAGGCAGGAGGATTGTCATAAGTCCAGTGTGGGCTACATAGTAAGAACTTGTCTCAAAAAATTATACATATATATATGGTATTTTATTATTACCTTTTATTATTAAATATTAAGAACTAAAATTACTTTAAAATTAAAATATTTATATATAAATAAATCATTATATATATATATATATATGAGAGGGGTAAAATGAAGGGAAAAAGGGAAAGAAGGAGAAGGAAGGAAGGAAAGAAAGGACAGAGAAAAGAGAGGGAAATAAAGGATTGTTACAGGATGTGTAGTGGAAGTGAGCAGAGAGCCTAAGGGTGGAGGTAAAGTTCTGGAAAGTTTGCAAACTCCAGCCAAGCTCACTGCAGAAAAGTGAGGCCCATGGCAAATCTTCAGTGTGGGTAAAGCCACCCTCTCTGGAGACAGACGCTGTCTCGCAAACCCTTGGAATGGAGGGCGCAACACGCCGTGGCTCAGCATGCACTGCTTAGGATGTGCACCAGGCATCGAACCACGTGTGAACTGGTTCTAAGCAGGCTTAGGTTAGCAGATACAATGGTTTGAGCAGAAGCAGCTACACTGGATGCTAAATCAAACGTGGTAAGGATCGGAGAACAGTTATACGGGAGAGGCCAAGCCCTCTGTGCATCCCACTTTCCTCAGACTGACGCTGGTCCTGACGTTCATCTCAGAACAGAGCACTGACCTTCCATTGCAGTGTGGGTGCCTGCTTTTGCTTCTCTCCTTCTTTCTCTGAAGAAAGACTGTAAGAGTCTTTGTCTTCTCTCTCTCTCTGTCTCTGTCTCTGTCTCTGTCTCTGTCTCTGTCTCTGTCTCTCTCTCTCTCTCTCTCTCTCTCTCTCTCTCTCTCTCTCTCTCTCTCCCTCTTCCCCTTTACTCCCACCTCTCTAATCTGTATGCTCACATATTTTCCATCAATGAATATTGAGTTTTGCTTTTTTTTTTAAAAGCATTTCTGCATTTCCTCCTTTCTTCTCTAGTCTGTTAATACGGAATAGTAACAGAATCAATTTTAAAATCAAGTTTATATTCCCGAGCCACCTGAGGAGAGCATAAAAATCTGTGGATGCATGGCTCTCTTAAATAAAATGTATAGCATTTGCATGTCACCCACATATACCCCCTTGTGCACTTTAAATCATCCCAGGTTACTTATCATACCTAATGCAAGGGAAGTGCCATGGAAATGGCTGTTATGCTGCATTGTACATGGTCAGCACAGAGGCAATTTAGAAAATATATTCAGTCCGTGGTCGGTCACTTGTATCTGCAAATGTACAGCCAGCCAGGGAGAAGGACTCTGAATATGTCACTGCATGGCTGTGTCTGCATCCGTGCATGGCTGTCTGCCTATAGATTCAATTTGCTCTTGATTTGGAAATACTATCAACTCTGTGCTCACAATGTTTTAAGGCTAACACTGCTGCCCTCATCTACTCTTATGATGGCTGCAAGGAAGCTGGGCTCACACACTACACTGTAAAGCGCCTTTCTGTGTCTCCTGAAAGAACTACCCCCCCGGGGGGGGGGTGGTGTTTCTTCCTCGACTATTTGATAGGGTTCAACAGTGAATCCAACCACAACTGGAATTTTATCTGAGGAAACATTTCGAGCGATAGGTCCAACGTATAATCAGATCGCACTTTTGTTCTTTGTTTTAAAGATTTGTTGGTGAAATATGAGTGTTTGGCTGGCTGGAATATCTGTACACCGTGTGCAAGATTGGTGCCTGTGGAGGCCAGAAGGGGCTCAGGATCCCCTAGAACTGGCGTTAAAGACAGTTGTAAACCTCCACGTGGGTACTGGGTAGGGAACTGAGGTCTGAGAGACCAGCAAGTGCTCTGCACACTGAGAAAACGGCTGAGCTCTCACATATTTATTGTTGTAAAATGTTGACAGTCTGCCCTGTTTTGGGACTCTTTCCATTGTTATAAGTCACGGGCATGACCTCAGGCCTCCTCCTTTCACCCTCTGCACTTCTGTTGTGTCTGTAGTGATGTTCTTCTGCCCTTACACACCGCCCCCAATGCTTTGTGTGTCATCATTTTCACTTTGCCTGGCTGGCTGGAGGGTTGCCCATTTGACGGATTATTTTAAAGAATGAGTCTAATTTTCGGTTTCCGGTGCGGCACATGAAGGGCTTAGGAACTGAACCCCTTGCACAGCAAGAATGGGCCCAATCCTTTTGACAGACGGAAAGAATTTGATTCACAAAGCTCTTTTTAGTTAAACAAATGTGCGGTAAAATGAGAACAGCTCTTCTTTGGATCATAGGTGAGACACTTCTTCTCAATGGGTGTGAAATTCATCAGGATCAGAGCTCACGCTCATGTCCAGAAGCCCGGAACAGAAGATAAAAGATGGGTGGGTATTGCCAGGTACATTTAAGATGTTAACCCAGTGTGGCCAATTGAGAGTTAAAGATTTGGGAGGGGGAAGTCTCAGGACACCTAACACCTTTTGTTTTCCATCTAGGAGTTCTGTCAGGCCTTCTCAGGGAATACCAGAGGAATAGCCCTCTGATGCTTCTAGCAGGAAGAGATATTCAGAAATACATACAGGTGCTCATTGGCTTAACCCCTCATAACAGCAATGTGTGTTGAAGATATTATAAATTGAGAATATGGCTGATGAGGAGCAATGAATACCACCTTTGCTGAGCAAAGAGTGTACCATATCATGTATGGCTAGCCCAAAGAAAGATCAGAGTGTGACGGCTACTTCCCACTGAATGTCGCTGGCTTTTAGGTGATCTCTAAGGTCGATGTCCAGCCATCACAAGTAGCAGGGTCTGTGCCACACAGCATTCTGTAAGGTCTGCCCTGAAGGGAAGCAATATTGCCAATATTGATCTGATAACAACACTGGATGTTATCAGATTAAAACCAGGGAGAGAGAAACTCCCTAACTCCAGGTCCCTCTGGATTTCCTGAATCACATAATAGGAGTAAGAATAAAACCAAGGAGCTACATTATGGTCACAGAGTAGGGAAAAGGCCCACTAAAGACTCAGCCTTAGAAATAAGTCTGCAGGCCATTCCCTATTCACCACACCAGCAAGGTTCCTGTATGAAATCAAGAACACAATAGAACAACTACACCTGAGGCCACATCTGAGAGGAGAACTCAACATTCAGGAAAGGATATGACAACTGAACGTATCACAACTGAACACCCCGAAGGAGAGGGACTTAATATCCACATTGACTTGTCTGTTTTTCTTATCCACTACAAAATGGGTGTTAGTCAGAATAAAAATTGCAAAGTATAATAAAAGATGAGAAAGAGGGGGGTTGATAGCATGTCCATTTAGCAGAATAATGGTAGCAGGTCCACCTTTGGGTCCTATAAGCTCCCCATGGGTTCTTGGCCAGATTTGCAGTGCTAAGCATGTGTTTCCTCCTGTGGGGTGAGCCTTAAATCCAGCCAGAAGGCTTTCGGTTACACCTATAGTATTCATACTACTATTTCAATCATGGGTATTTCTTATGTGTGTCATCATTGTAGTGCACAAAGTTCACAGTCAGATAAAAATATTAACAGTTGTTATCCCCCAACAGCCTACATAGCACCATCCAATACTATGCAAACTAAAGCCAGCAGGGAGGAAGCTTCTTGATCAGTCTTTTCTTTTTCTTACATATATTTTTTTACCTACATTTCAAACATTATTCCCCTTCCGGTGGTTTCCTGTCCATAAGCTCACATTTCCTCCCCCCATACGGGTATTCCTACTATACATCCCCCTTATTGCACCCCCCCATATTCCCCTGCACTGGGGGTCCAACCTTGGCAGGACCAAGGGCTTCCCCTTCCACTGGTGCCCCAACAAGGCTATTCTCTGCTACATATGCAGTTGGAGCCCTGGGTCAGTCCATGTATATAGTCTTTCAGTAGTGGTTTAGTCCCTGGAAGCTCTGGTTGGTTGGCATTGTTGTTTTCATGGGGTCGCAAGCTCCTTCAACTCTTTCAATCCTTCCTCTAATTCCCCCCCAAGGGGGTTCTGTTCTCAGTTCGGTGGTTTGCTGCTAGCATTGACCTCTGTATTGGACATGCTCTGGATGTCTCTCAGGAGAGATCAATATCTAGTCCCTTTCAGCATGCATTTTCTAGCTTCATCAATCTTATCTAGTTTTGGTGGCTGCATATATATGGGCCACATGTGGGTCAGGCTCTGAATGGCCATTCCTTGAGTCGCTGCTCTAAACTTTGCTTCCATATCCCCTCCTACAGTTAAGAAGGAGTGGAAGCATCCACATTTTGGTCATCCTTCTTGAGCTTCCTGTGGTCTGTGGATTGCATCTTGGGTAATTCGAGCTTTTTGGCTAATATCCACTTATCAATGAGTGCATACCAAGTGTGTTTTTCTGTGATTGAGTAACCTCACTCATGATGATATTTTCTAGTTCATTCCATTTGCCTATGAATTTCATGAAGTCATTGTTTTTTATAGCTGAGTAGTACTCCATCATGTAGATGTACCACATTTTTTAATCCATTCCTCTATTGAAGGGCATCTGGGTTCTTTCCAGTCTTGGGCTATTATAAATAAGACTGCTATGAACATAGTGGAACATGTGTCTTTGTTGTATGTTGGAGCATCTTTTGGGTATATGCCCAAGAGAGCTATAGCTGGGTCCTCAGGTAGTGGAATGTCCGATTTTCTGTGGAACCTCCAGACTGATTTCCAGAGTGGTTGTACCAGTCTGCAATCCCACTAACAATGGAGGAGTGTTCCTCTTTCTCCACATCCTTGTCAGCATCTGTTGTCACCTGAATTTTTTTTATCTTAGCCATTGTGACTGGTGTAAGGTGGAATCTCAGGGTTGTTTTGATTTGCATTTCCCTGATGACTAAGGATGTTGAACATTTCTTTAGGTGCTTTTTGGCCATTCGATAATCCTCAGCTGAGAATGTTTTGTATCTCTGTACCCCCCTTTTAATAGGGTTATTTGGCTTTCTGGAGTCTAACTTCTTGAGTTCTTTTTATATTTTGGATATTAGCCCTCTATCAGATGTAGGATTGGTAAAGATCTTTTCCCAATCTGTTGGTTGCCCTTTTGTCCTAATGACAGTGTCTTTTGCTTTACAAAAGCTTTGCAGTTTTATGAGGTCCCATTTGTCAATTCTTGACCTTAGAGCATGAGCCATTGGTGTTTTGTTCAGGAAAGTTTCCCCAGTGCCCATGCGTTTTAGACTCTTCCCCACTTTTTCTTCTATTAGTTTGGGTGTATCTGGTTTGATGTGGAGTCCCTTGATCCACTTGGACTTAAGCTTTGTACATGGTGACAAGAATGGATCAATTTGCATTCTTCTACATGCTGACCTCCAGTTGAACCAGCACCATTTGTTGAAAATGCTATCTTTCTTCCACTGAATGGTTTTAGCTCCTTTGTCAAAGATCAAGTGACCATAGGTGTGTGGGTTCATTTCTGGACCTTCAATTCTGTTCCACTGATCTATCTGCCTGTCTCTGTACCAATAAAGTTTTTATGACTATTGCTCTGTAATACTGCTTAAAGTCAGGGATGGTGATTCCCCAGTTCTTTTATTGTTGATTATAGTTTTCACTATCCTGGGTTTTTTGTTATTCCAAATGAATTTGCAAATTTCTCTTTCTATCTCTATAAAGAATTGGATTGGAATTTTGATGGGGATTGCATTGAATCTGTACATTGCTTTTGGCAAAATGGCCATTTTTACTATATTAATCCTGCCAATCCATGAGTCTTAACTCTCTCCCTATGTTCTGTGACCAGAGGGTATGGTGTCTCCATCAGTAAGATCTTACCATCTAGTTCTGATGGGAAACCAAGAACAGTAGCAATATCTTGTACAGTATTGGGGTCCTTTAGGATTACCTTGACCAACAACTTGAGAGGAGGTTTCCACACCTGGTGCTTTTTTATCTTTTATTTTTACTTGGCAACCATGGTTTCTGAGAAGAGTATTATCCTCTAAATAGAGTAAATCCAGTTAAGTTCATCTCTCTCTCTCTCTCTCTCTCTCTCTCTCTCTCTCTCTCTCTCTCTCTCTCTCTCCCTCTCCCTCCCCACCCACCCATCCATCTACCCATCTACCCATCTATCTACCTGTCTATCTATCTATCTATCTATCTATCTATCTATCTATCTATCTATCTATCTATCTGTCATCTATTTGTCTGTCTGTCATCTACCCATTTATGCAAAGATAAAGAGATATATCCCATTCTCTCTCATATTTGGATTCTGGCATGAAATCTTTAGATTTGTGTGTTTAACTTGGGGGTAGGAGCCAGGAATCTAAAAATGGGCAACAGAGAAATGGAGAAAGATCTTGAGAGGAGTAATAGAACACAGGTGTAGCTACTGCGTTTGATGTATGCACATTACAGATTTCATTGGCAGTGTGGCTTGCCAATGTTATTTTTGGCATTCTGTAACATTCTCTTAACAGGTTCTCTCTTGATAGGAAAGATTGCATTTTGACAAATTTGATCTATCACATTTTAACAGAGTTTGCCTCTGGTTTCATGTATCAGTATTTCCAAAATCCAGGCTCATAAATAAATCTTGCAGCTTTAGATGCAGATCTAAGATTCTTTTTAAATTAGGTATTTTCCCTGCTATTATTCTTTGAGATGGGGGTCTTATGCAGGCTGGCTCTGAATGCAAGTGATCCTCCTGCCTGATGCACCACCTCTGACTCAAACTACATTTTTTTTTATATAAGGAGTGAGGTGGAGACAGATTTGTTTTGGCACATAAATGTGCCATTTCTGTTTCTCCACAGAGCCGCCTTTCTCACACGTGTCTCTTCATGTGTGTGGGGTACCTTGGCCTCTGTGCCCTTCTGTACTGGCCTGTATCTGTCCCCCTCCGACACCACCCTATCTTCACTCTGCAGCTTCATAGGACGGTGTGCTTCACCCTTGCCGCCTTTGGCTTTCCACACACATTTTGGAATCAGCTTGTCAGATCTGCAAAAAAAAAAAAAAAAAAAAAAAAAAATCCCGCCAGGATTTTGACAGAAATTATCTCCATCCACTGGGGTGGGTGGGGGAGCTTTATCTCAAATATGCAGTCAGGAGTTCATGGACTTCTTAGGTTAGCATTGATGTAGCTTTGCTCTGATTTCTGTCATCAGTGTGTTTTGGCTTCCAGAGTGTAGATCTGCCCTGTGCTAATGGTATATCCGGTGTCTTTCTTTCTTTCCGCCTTTCCCTCACTCTCATCTTCTTAAGTTTTTTCTACTTACTTACCTCATAAACATCTCTCTCTCTCTCTCTCTCTCTCTCTCTCTCTCTCTCTCTCTCTGTCTGTGTGTGTGTGTGTGTGTGAATATGTGTGCACATGCGCATGCATGTATTGTGAAAGGGGTAAGAGAGAGGGAAATGGAGAAAGAGAAGTGGAGGGAGGAGAAAACGAGAGAAGAGGGAGTTTAGTTTTTTTCTCCTTAGACTCTGGAGTGTATGAAGTTCCTTCCCCGTACATTGTCTGTGAATACAGACGCTTCTCTTATCCCTTTTCAAACTTACTCACCCCTCCCCTCCCCGCCCCTCCCTTTCCCTTCCCTCTCCTTTCCTTGTGGAACAGACCATCTCTTGGATGAGATTTTGGGTAGACATGGGTAGGCTGAGAGCAAGCTTGTGTGAGTGTGAGCACAGGGCACAGCATCACCCCACTCTGCAGTAAGGCGTTATCCCCTGGACTTCTGGGCATTCCTCTACATCCGTGCGTGGTTCTTAATCTTCCTAATGCTGAGATCTTTTAATCCAATTCTTCATGTTGTAGTGACCTCTAATCTTAAAATGTTTATTACTACTTCATAACTAATCTGCTACTATTATGAATCACTATGTACACGTCTGTTTTTCCAATGGTCATAGGTGACCCCTGTGAAAGGGTCATTTGAACACCAAAGGTCATGACCCACAGGTTGAGAACCACTGCTCTATATCATGTTGGGGAGGATCAGTTGTTTGCCTGGTGTGCTGAGTTATTCTTCTTATGAATAGATATTGGACTGTGTCAAATAATTTTTCTGCATCTATTGAGACGGAATTCTGTTTGTTTTTTCTGCTTTGGCCTCTTGGGATGATGGACGGCATTGATTTATTCTCAGAAACTTAAACAGATTTGCACTCGCAGCACAAAACCCACTTGGTCATAATGTATTACTCATACAAATTGCTTGATTTGCAGGAATTGCATTTGTTGTGAAAAGGATTTTTTTGCCTCTATTTTACCAGTAATATTGGTCTGTGTGTTTTTTGTTTTTCTCCCATGGTCTTTGTGCGTGCTTTTGTCACCTTGGCAAAGTTGGTTTTTATGATATAAGCTTGACTAAACCACCATCTTGTAGCTTTAGGGAGAGCATTGGAGAATTGTCTGGATTTTTTTTTCCTCCTTTGTGGGTTTGGTAGAATTCCCTAATGAAACTCTCATCAGAGATATCTTTTCCTAAAGATTTTTAATAACAAATAATATTTCTTCAGAAGATAAGTGTCAGGGTTTCATAGAACAACACAGTCCAGATAGTTTTTAAAAAACTAATTCTCATGGTTTCAGAAATGGCAAATCTAAGATAGGCGCTGATTTTCAATTCTTTTATGTTATCTCTTGTTCATTGATTTGGGGGATTTTGTGGACAGATTTTCTAATCTTGAAGCCTGCTGGCAGTCAAGGAAAGACTCATGGTTAATCACCCTGAGTAATTTCCCACCATGCACTTGAGTCCGATGTATTCCTGGGAGAACGTCTTCATCTACAGTGGGACTGAGACAGGCTCAGGGTTTGTCCTCCACAGTGGGATGGCTTATCCTGGAAGTCGCTACTTCCTCAGGCACTTGCAGGTTTTCCATAGAGGTGACACTGACCTCCATATAAGGAGTTTGTCTCGTCTGCCTTCTCAGGCTGGCCCAGGAGATCTCGCTTCTCTCTCATGCTCCAGCCTTGGTGTTCTACCTTGCCCCTGGATGTGCCTCCTGGTGACCCAAGCTGTTTGCAGGGAAATTATATTATCATGGATGGCCATCTTGTCACCTCCCTCCTACTCCTGAGCTTCCTCTCACTTTCTGCTTTAATTTGCTTGGCCTGGCAACGTTTGTACTCTCGCTAGCATTTCTAGTTCTTTGTTTTCCTTTCTTGTTCATGCCATCTTAATGCCTAAAGTTTGCTTTCCCCAAACTTTATTTTCTCTTCTTTGCAGGATGGTAGATGGGCATTTGCTGGGCAGCTTCCTCTCTCTTCTGGACCTAAGTACGGGGTGGCACTGGAGAGTACTTTTTTCTCAATGAACTTTTTAAAAGATTTATTTTTATTTTTAAGTGTGTGTGTGTGTGTGTGTGTGTGTGAGAGAGAGAGAGAGAGAGAGAGAGAGAGAGAGAGAGAGAGAGAGAGAGAGAGAGAGAGAGAGAGAGAGAGATAGAGAGAGAGAGAGGGTTTGGGACAGGTACCTGGAGGCCAGCAGAGAGTGTAGAATCCTCTGGAGCTGGAGTAAGCAGTTATGAAGCGGTTATGAGTCACTCAATGTTGGTGCTGGGAACTAAGTTCAGGTCCCCTGCAAGTGTGTGCTCTTAACCATAGAGCCGTTTTTCCAGCCTTTCTCCGAAGAACACATTTTTTTTGTTAGTCCCAAATTCTGCAGAGCGTGTTATCGGAATCCCACACGTCAAAGCGGTATCCTTGTTTTCATGTTCTTCCCAGAGCTTCAGTTACACAACTCTTGAGCTTCTGGGAGGTTTCCATTGTCACTTTAAAACTACTTGCTACTAATTTTATTGTGCTTTGGTAAAGAAGGTAATCTGCATCGTATTGATTCTTTGAGACTCAGAAGTCTGCGATTTTGTTTAAGGTCAATTCCTCAGCATACAGCGCACTGGGCGCGTCCATCCTGTCACTGTGAGCTGCTCTGTCCTGCCTTCACCTTCCCTCCTCCCTTGCAGCAATAAGATCTGCACCTTGGCCACTTTCTCCTACCTGGCAGATCAGTGGTATCAAGGATCTGAGACCTTCTGGTGTGATAAAGTCTCTTCCCATCCTGTAGACTGATTGCTTTCTACTGATGTGCTTTGGGGCTATTTAATGCTGTTTCTGTGAGTCCTCAGTCTTGTTGTCACCTTGCAAACACATGACCCTCTTCTGCTGCCCTGGACTGTCTATGTGACACAGAGGGAGGGTCACTTCTTCTCCTTCTAGTGAAAGCACTGTTTACTTGAGACATCACCAGAGCAGTGACATATGCCCCATGGACCTTCATGACCTTTGACCTCTGTGTTGACTTGGTTGGTGTGTGGAGGCCTGGCATGACCAGGAGTTACAATGCCTGCCACCCTCCGGGAAACATCACATGCATGGGACTCTGTTTTCTCCCTAAGCACTCAGAGACCTCCCCAGACCTCTGATGGGGGACAGGAATGGATATGCAAAGATACACAACCATCTGTGTTGTTGTAAAAATATAAAAAATAAAAAAATGTATTGCTGTCTTTTACCTTGCTAGGTAACACCGCAGTGCCCCAGGATATCTGCTAGATATCTTGTCTGAAACACATTCCAACTCAGCGGCGGCCCAAAACAGCCGCTGCACAACGTTTCCTACACTCAAACCGTCACACAAAAGAACACACAACACAGTAACCTTCTGCCCAGTTGGTAAGATATAATTGCCCACCTAAACATACAAAGCCCAATACACACCCATCCCTTAAAAACATTTGTAACAACCTGTAAAGGTACAGCGTGGAATCTTAACATCACTCGCCATATTCTCCTGCCAAGCTTCTCTCCCTCTCCTCCAGTCTCGTCCCATCCTCTTCCTCCAAACTTCTCTCCCGCCCATCCTTCCTTCTCCTCCAATGGCAGGCCTCCTTCTATCCTATATCTGCCCCTCACCTGTATTTTACAAATTCAATGGGGAGAAGGTTCTGGTGAAGTCACCTGATTCCTGAGTACCTGACTAGGCAGCTGTCCTTGGGGCAGTGGAATTAGCATCAAAATACAGATAACTCCAGGGCAAACCACAACACATCTGAGTCCTGACCCTGTTTTCAATCTGCTGTCAGACTCAGCATCTGCAGGGAATGCTGCCTCACCAGGGCTACCGAGCCTCAAGGGGACAGGTATGGGGATCAAGGAACATAAATTGGAGTGTCCTATGCCTGTTCCTAAAGAGTAACACACTGAACATACACATACACACCCACTCACAGTATATAACCACACACCATCTAAACACACATACACACGCACGCATGCACACACACACACACATACACACATCATCATCATCATCATCACCACCATCATCATCATCACCACCATCATCATCATCTTTATGCACAATACACAGACACACTACAGTGTACTGCAGAGTACAGTATACTGCACTGGAACCCTGTATCTACAGACACTGCCACAGGCAGTAGGAGGCCCGGTAACCTAGTATATTTTGCAGTACCTGTGGCTCAGTAGTGTCCTCTGTCCTATCCTAAGATTTTCCTGCTAGTACCTTGGCTCTGCTTGGCAGGGAGAATGGCAAGACTGTGGCCTCCAATGGCTCCTTTCCCTATCAAGCTGGGAGCACCCCTGTGCCTCACTATGCCTCCTGCCATGTACGAGGAACATACAGTGTACCCTTCCCCAACACACCACATGTCACTCACTCACACACTTGCTGCAGGGCCTTTCATGAGAGTAGAAGTCCCATGTTAATGCCCATCCATCTACCACGAAAGGTGTGCTGTGTTTTTATAATGGAGCCATTAGCTCTGTTGGTTCCTGGCCGCTGAAAGAGGCCTCACACCAGCCCCAATGCTCCAAATCCAGACGCAGTACCGTGCATTTTCCACCTTCCAACCCAGCCCAGCCCCAGTCCCAGCCCTAGCTCAGACCACCCGCTTGCTTCCAGCTCAGTGCAGGCCACTATGCAATCACCTTCTGTGTACCTCATACTCCTTCTGCTACCCCAGAGGATGTAGCTTTGGAAACTAGATCCAAGGAGAAGACCTGGGTTCCTGTCCCTGCCACTCCATACCAGCTGTGCAGGAAAGAAAGTCACAGGAGGAAGATGCCATTAGGGTCCACGCCCGGTGCCAGCCTTGTACACAACTGAAAGCTGATTTTCTCACTTTAAGTATCCTCCCCACAACCCAAGACTGGTAAATCTTCTATTATGTCAGAATAAAGACAAAAGTTCTGCAGATCGTGGAGTCATTATGAATATCGCTAAACTCACATTAGGAATCAAATCCACCCTAGTCCTCTCCACAATGGAGACTTCTGAACGGGCAAATGTAGACTTATTTGAATAGCCCTAGCTGCAGGTTAGTGAGTTGAAGGGAAAGCCGGGAGTCTAAAGCTGGGCTGGATCCCTCCATGGGGACTTCTGAGCTTTGTCTCTTTTACCCTGCAGTGCTTCAAGAGTTCTCAGTGTCCTGTGACTCAATGCTAGCCTGGGAGCATTGTGACCTGTCGGCAACATCACTCTCTGAGCCTCTCACTACTACCCTCTTGGCATCTTCACCGTGGGTCATGGTGGCGGCAGAAGAACGAGGGTTTCCAGAGAGCAAGCAATGACCTGAAAAAGAGAAAGCAAGCCAGGCCTTTCTGCCTTGTCTCATCCAGGCAGAATGTGTTTTTGTAGTAGAGCCATTAGCTGATGTAGCTGATATGGCCCAGCTCTGTGAACGTGAGCGCTGTGGGCAGCTCCCATCAGCTACTCTGAACCTGCTCATCCCCAGGCAGTGGGGACATAGCTGACCCCACTATACTGCCGTTTCCTTATTTGTACATAGAGAGCCTTCTTATCAGGTGAGGAGGTTCCTGTCACAGTTTCATGAGATCACCTTTGGTACTGAGAAAGGGCTGCTTCCGTTCCCTCGGTTCCTCCTAACCTCCACCACCAGGACCCCCAAATTTTGAGATAAGGAGGTGCTAGAGAGGAGTTAAGCCTGCAGGTCCTCAGAGACCGAAGGTCAGAGAAGAGCTCTCCAGACCCCTCTAGGTGTGTCTTCTCTAGCAAGAGCTCATCTTTCCTGCTCCTACAAATCATGAGCCCCTCTTTTAGATCATGCCCAGTGACATCAACGCGTGTTCACAGAATTGAAACAAAGCAGGGGTGTCACAGAGACAAGGTGCAGATGACAACCATAGTCCCTGCCTGACTTGTAGAAAGGACACATGCTGATACAAGCCTGACAGAAGAAGGCAGGCTCTAACGTCGGCAGGCTGGGCACTTGTGCCAGTCGAAGTGGGTGCTCTGTGGGTCTGTCTTCCCACACACTCTTATGAGAGAGTAGGTATCCAGCTCTCCAGAGCCACTCTGTTCTGTCCCTGCTAAGATGTGGCTGTCACCATGACTGCTTGTATTGACATTTGAGAATTCAGGTTTCCTAGTTGAATGAAAAACAAGAAATAAAAGGGACAGCCGAGGACATGACTGCTCCTATGCTAGAAGAGGAAGTTCATTGTAGATATGTGGGAGAGCATAGCCAGAGGCAGAGGCATCTGGGAGAGTCCAGAGTGGTCATGACCAACCTGAGCTGTGCCTTGTTGGGACAGGGTGGGTGAAAGGGAGAAGGAAGAGAGAAGAAACTGGTGCAGCCAAACAGGCCAGGAGGCCAAAGGGACAAACAGAATGGGTAACCAAAATGTCGTATTATATAAGGAAGAGTCTCTGGGGGGAAGGGCAGCCCAGCCCGTGGACTGGAGAGGTCAGGGTAGAGGGCAGGCAGGGTATGCCAGCCACACCCTGTAACATGTAGAACTGAGGGATCCTGGGAGAATCTAGAGTCCAGATCTACCTTGATCTGTTAAATAGGTAACTCAGTCAGTTGTCCCAAGTTTAAAGCTTAACACTAGCCAGCGTTGGTCTTGTACGTGACCTAGACATTAGATTTTTGGTTAACTTTCTCAGGCAATTCTACCGTGTGGCTATGGAAGGTGAGGGAGGGCAACCACTGGGTTAGAGGGGACACATTGCCTGACTCTGGGACAAAGGCAAGTCAAACAACCCTGCCCGGTTCGTCCTGAGGTTCAGAGTTAGCTGGTGGTGCTTAGGTAGTTTAGCGGGCTGGTGTGGCTCTCAGAGACTGGCTGCTGGCTCCTGCCCTACCCAGACTGAAGGCCTGTGTGCTTAAGGGAGGTGAGTCAATACGCACAGGGCGAATGAATAGACAAGATAGACATATTTCCTCCTGCTGGTCAACCTGCCAGGCCCCAGGGACGGGCTGTCAATGATGCGATTAATGATGGTGCCAATTCTGCATAAATGATTCGGTGCCTGCCCCACGGAGCACGATGTCCTGCCGCCTAGCTGTCAGGAGACTCACAACTCCCAGGCCAGAACCGCAGCTGCCCGGGAAGGTGACCGGTGACTGCAGCCAAACTGCCAGCCGGAGGCCTCATTTCCATGCTGTAATCCCATAAGCAAATAGTTTGATTGTATTAGTTGAGGGTAATTTTTCACACTTCACAGTAGCTGCTCAGTTTGCTCCTGGATTCTGCTGACTCTTCGAAGAATCTGCACAATAAAATAATGGAAAAGTACAGTAACTGGTGAAGCCAGACCCCAGATCTCATTCAATCAAACCCTTGGAGCAGTAAGTGCTAATGGGCCCACTCAACCCTCTTGCCTCCTGTGCTCTGGTCTGCGCCCCTCCCCTCCTTTCTCAACTCACACGTGCAGACATTAAGACGGCAATGCCCTCTCCATCCAGCTTTATTAGCTGGGCCTTCACACCAGGCACACTCCTGAACCAGAAGCTGACCACCCTGAGGGGACCTTCAAAAAGAGGGTGCAGAGGTAGGAAAGAGGGCCTTGCATCCGGAGTCTATGTCCTTGAGCTGGAAATGAGTCCTACGGGCAAGCATGGAGAGGGTTGAGTGGGATGGATACTGTGGCAGCCTTTGTGGACTATGCCTAGAGCCACTTGAGATGGGCTGCAGATAGAAGGAAGGAGGGGAAAAAAGAAGAAAAGGAAGGAGGGAAAGGATGGAGGGAGGGACAGAGGGAGGAAGGAAGTGAGGGAGGGGGAGGGAAAGAAGGGAGAGAGGGGAAAGGGAGGAAGGAAGGGATAGAGAGAGGGAGGGAGGGAGGGAGACACAGACAAGCCTGTCAGAGATTAAGGATTGGCCCTTCATCCGTGCAGCGTCTGCTAAATCAGGGGCACTGCCTGATGCCCCAGAAAGTACTTCTGTCCTAACTCTATACCTGTGAGACAATCTCCCTTTGAAGCATCTTTGTAGCTATAATTTAGCTGATTTCGAGGTGACATCATCCTGGATCAGCCAATAGTAACTGTCCTCATGAAATAAAAGAGAGGATGCGCCTGTCTGGAAGTCAATGTCCTAAGAAGTGGAGAAATGCCCGGTGCTCCAAGAAGCCTCAGGGAGAGATGGGTTGCACTCTGGGTGTTTCTGCCATGATCACAGCGGCATCCTGGCATCCTTCACTTGGTTCTTAGAGCTAACCCTCAGAGGGAGGAGCTGTTGTAGCAGGAAGACAAGCCTTGGAGGACACAACCATTCTGAGGGCAATACATTGGTTCCCAGGACAGGAGCCCAATGTTTGCATCTCAGCCTTGGTCACTTTGCTCTGTTGCACTGACCACAGGCTACAGAGGCTCCTTATGCTAAATCATATGTGTCGCTATAATGGCTCATCTGTCTCGGTCCTCAATCCTAGACTCTCACAGGGACAACTCCATGGTGTCCTCCCCAGATCCTTTTTTCAGTCCTTGGTAACTGAAAACTTCATTAGTCCGGGCGACAGGGTGTTGGTATGGGGTACACTGCAGATGCTACACTTGTGATGCCCCACGCTGGCAGAGCAGTGGGTGTCAGACACTATGCTTGTGCCAGGAATGGGATCTCAAGGTGAACTCTCTAGTAGCTTCATCTAGGTTTTAGGAGCCACTGTCTCAGCTCCACACAGCAGGGACCCTCTTCTGATTCTGAAAGCTGGTGAGCTGGTTTCTCCAGCAATCACAGCATTTCACTGATGCCATTCGCTAATGTCATTTGCATTGTGTTTGCTAACAAAGGGACTAAGGTTGCAGGGACAGCTCTGAAGTAAATCGATGCCTCCAGTCCTTGGCCTAAGGCTGATTCTCCTTGCAGAAGCTGGGGCAACTCTTGCTCCCTTTGCAATAGGTGTCCTCTAGGATGTAACCCTCTCACTCTGCAGTGGGTGGCTCCAGCCTGGGAATCAAGAACCGGGTGGGACATGAAGATCTGGGGTGCAAAGGTGATTCCCCCTGGACTGTGCCCAGGACGCACCTCTGGGAGCAGAACAAGGGCATTATGTGGATGTCTGTCTTGCAGGCCAGTAGCCTCCACTACAGACAGTGCCCATGTGCACTGTGTTCTCTGCGTGGGAAATCCTAATTAAGGTCACAATTTACCATGACCTGATAGCAAAATGGAGGACTCCCTTTGCAGCAGGGCTTCCCCTTCTCTGACCTTGTCTGGGGAGCCCGACCTCCCACATCCTCTACCTGGGGAAGATCAAGTAGTCCTTGGCAGACCCAAAAGTTCAGCTCTCTCCCATCCCCCATAAAAGCCTACCCAGCAAGTTCCTGGGATTCCTGGAATGACTCTCTATACAAATGAGGAGTTCCCAGCATTTTAAACTCTAGCCAATGGTTTTCATTCACCCTGAAAACTCCTCCCCACTCTCCAAAGTTCATATACAGCCCTGGTTCACCCCCAAATAAAGTGTATGCACACGAGCTGAGATCTAAGAGAGCTGTTTGAAGGCCTTCATCTACAAGAGCTAGAACACTAAACTCTTCTGAGAAGGCCCCTCTCTCTGCACCCAGACACTCACTCCAGCCAGACCAGAATTCTGCTGACTCTACCTGTTCCGGACTCCACTTCATCCCAGTGTCTGAACACCCTGAGAGGGAGGAAGTAGAGGAACCGCAGCTGGACCTTCA
Organism: Rattus rattus; assembly: GCF_011064425.1. Lineage (NCBI taxonomy): Eukaryota > Metazoa > Chordata > Mammalia > Rodentia > Muridae > Rattus > Rattus rattus. The sequence continues at coordinate 257,179,657 of NC_046154.1, forward strand.
TATCACACTTCTCTTTGCCACCAGATAGGTGGGGCTTAGGGTCCCTTTGCTTGGAGTCTGAGAAGAACCATGAGGAGAGGGAGAGGAATGAAGGGAGACACTATGGGTTAGGTAAATCATAGAAGTGTGGTCATGAGGGCTGGCCAATTGGAGTTAAGAGCAGCCCATGGGAACATGGCAAATTATAACTCACGGTTATTGATGGGGAAATCGAATGGCTGAGAGGGTTGTTATCTGCCCAGCTCAGTGCTGATTAAGGCTTATTATAATAATAAAGTTGTGTGTTGGGAACTGGATGATCAAAGGTGGGGTAGAAACCCTAGGTTGAGATTACATAATTTCGACAATGTCTGTGCTTCGGAAAGCTGAGGACTGTGGGCACTGCTTGGTGTAAAGGAAGAGTTTCCTGTCCTTCTGGTGATGTCCATCACCTCCCTCCAAGATGTCCCTGGGGCTTTACTGTGGCAGTGTGCCTCTCAGGTCTGAGGTCCCTTTTTGTTCTTCCCAACCTACCCTGAGCTCTGTCTCAGAAGCTCTGAGACGGATTCTAAGTCACGAAACTCAGAGGTGACCAGGGGCTTCAGCTAGCTCATTCCGCGTCTCAGAACTCAGCGTAGTGGCTCGAGTAAAGAAATGTGACCCTGTGCTAACCACTCGTCCACAGCTAGTGGTACCGGTGGGGGACAAACTTAAACTGAGATAAAGGTCTAGCTAGTGGAAATAGGTCATGAGTGTCCAAAGTTGGGGGCGGGAGGTTAGGCACCAGATGTGGTAAAATAGGCCATCTGCACCCCAAGCTGTGGCTCAGTTTGTTGTTGTACTTTGTTTTTAATTGTGGATAGAAGAGTACAGTCAGAAGCATCCGGAAGAGTCCGGAGTAGGGAGAAAAAAGTAGTAGCGTAAACATGGCCAGTAGACTGAACCAGGCCGTGAGAGGAGGAGGTGAGTGAGCGAGGGGCAAAAACATGGGGGAGCAAGAAAGAGGGACAAAGAGAGAGAGCGCCAAGAGAAAGCCACCAAGAGCCAAGCAAAAGCTGAGAAAGAGAGAGACAGAGACAGAGACAGAGACAGAGACAGAGACAGAGACAGAGACAGAGAGACAGAGAAAGGACCAGGGAGCTCATAGCCCAAATGGCAGGGTTATATAGGAATAAAAGCTGGGGGAAGGGAAACTCAGGAGCTGGGAGAGTTTAGGGTAAGGGGTGGGGTGAGAACTGCTGGGATGAGTGAGTCAGGATGCCGGCACAGACTCCATAACTGGCACTTGAAATCATGAGAATGCCTGGAGGCCAGCATGTTCTTTGGTAGCTCACAGGCACTGCCGTTAGCCATTTGTCCTCGGTATCTTTTGGGCCTGACAATGAGGGAACGCCTTTGAAGCAAGTACCAGTTCTCTGGTACCCCCTCCGCCCCCTTTTTTTCCACTCTAAACTCGAATGAGGTAAAGCTTATTCAGAAGCCAAATTTGAGGAATCACGACCCATACACAGAGCTTTAGTCTCCCCTCCCCCAAGTCCCATGCTCTACATGGAAGGAGTCCTGTGAAGTTTTATAGTAACAGAACCAAGAATCAAATCACGTGAAATACATCCTCTGAGTGTGTCAGAGAGGCAGGTTACAGCCAGGCAGCTAAGTGTCTCAGATGTTATCTGATGTCATTCTTAGACCTTTGATTAGCGGAGAATAGAGTTTTGTTAAGTTACTACCTTTCAAACGTTTTTTTTAAAAAATCTGTTTATAAGGATGCTAGGTCTGACACAGAGATGGGCAGGGGATGTTGGTTCTTCGCAGGGCTAAATATAGCCTGAGAAATGATGATTAGGTTCTGGAGCTGCGATATTTCCACCTCTCCACAGTCACCGGAGTCTTAATCAGTCAATCAGCCTCTGTGCGCACAGCGTCATTCCGGAAGTTTTCGTTCACACTTGCTCTCTGCTGCTGGTCCTCCAGGAGATGAACAGCTTGCTCCTCCAAACACTCCCACCACCGTAACACTCTGCCTCCCTGCACACCCGGGATCAGTGAAGCGCAGACTGCACACCGAAACCCTCAAGCTGTGTTTTTCCCGAGTTGTTTCTGTGCCGTGCTTAGTCACACCAATGTAACTAACACATTCGGGGCTTTGGCCTGTCTACAGCCATTCATTCCAGTCCACCCCAGCCCTAACGCACTGGCTATATACCACAGAAGCTCTGAACAGGCAGAGAGGGACACAGGCTTCCAGGCAGTTCTATAACTTGATTGTTGTGGGGAGCAGGTGTTGTGGGTCAGGGGTGGAATCAGGTTCCGTGTGCATATATACACTCTGGACCTACCTATGTTTGGTCGGGGGCGGGGGTGGCATTTGGGGTCTGCATGGCCTCAGGGACCTTGTGACAGCTGCTCTCTAGGCAGACTCCTGCTCTGTATGAGGTGCCGAGCACTGAATGAAGACATCATTGAGACAACCATTTGTCTGAAAAACAGCTTTTGCTTCAGTTTTGTTAAGATGCGTCTCTGCTGACCAGGGAGTGGATGGAGCTCAGGTCTGGAGACACGAGCGGCATAGCCAGGTCTCAAGCTTGATGCTACAGAGTGCATGGGCTTGCAGGTCAAATGCAAGAACCAATGGTTTTGGTTTGTTGGTTCCTAGCCTCTGGCACCAGAAGTAATTATAGAAACCTGGCCGGGGGCTTCCTGTGTTGACTGTGCTTCCAGGTCCTATCCTGTCTAAGAGCGAGCAGATGCAAAGAACACACTTGGGTGCCCAGGTTCGGGGGAGTAAATAGGAGACTGTGTGGTGGCTTAAGGAATGGCCCCATAGGCTCATATACGTTTGAAAGGACTAGGAGGTGTGGCCTTGTTGGAGGAAGTGGAGGAAGTATGTCTCTTGGGGTGGAATTTCAGGTTTCAGAAGCCAGGCCAGGCCCACTCTTCCTGCTGCCTGTGGATCCTGATGTCGAACTCTCAGCTACTGTGTCTGCCTGGGTGTCACCGTGCTTTCTGCCACAATGACAATGGACTAAACCTCTGAAACTATAAGCAAGCCCCAATTGAATAGTGTCCTTTATAAGAGCTCTGTGGTCATGGTGTCTCTTCACATTGATGGAACACTGAGTAAGATGGGGAGTGAGGGTCAGGAGGAGTCTGATCCAAAGGGATGGAGAGGCAGATGAGGGTGGAGGGTAGAGAGCGGAGGGTGGAGTGAGCTCCCACAATGATGAGGTCAGGGAGTAGAAGGCACTGATGGAGATGGGAAGAGGAGGGTGCTGTTGGGAAGAGGTAGAGAATAGATCTGGTGTCTGGAGAAAAGGAGAGGAATCCATGAGTCATGGGGCACGGACAGCAATGTGAACCATTGTGATAAAAATCAAGTAGAACTCAGAGCCAGGAAGCAAGCGTCAGGGGGTGATACAGCAGCGAATAAGAACTGCTTAGCACTGAAGAAATAGTCTCTCTCTCTCTCTCTCTCTCTCTCTCTCTCTCTCTCTCTCTCTCTCTCACACACACACACACACACACACACACACACACACACACACACACTTTCTTCCCCAGTCTGTCTCTCTGTCTCTGTCTGTCTCTCTGTCTCTCTCTCTCTCTCACTTTCTCTCTCTCTCTCTGTCTGTACACATCTCACACTGCCCCTCTCTGTCTGTCTCTCTCTCTCTCTCTCTCTCTCTCTCTGTCACTCTCTCTCTCTGTCTCACACACACACACACACTCACACACACTTTCTTCTCTGGTCTGTATCTGTCTCTGTCTCACTCTGTCTCTGCCTCTCTGTCTCACTCTGTCTGCCCCCCCCCACACACACACTTTCTCCTTGCCTCCCCCCCTCTCTCTCTCTCCTTCCCCCTCTTCTCTCTCTTTGGGGCACCACAGCAGGCTAGCAAAGTTTTGCCCCAAGAACTCCTTTTGTGTCCCACAGCCTGGAAGCATGGGCTGAGTCCTCTCTGGAGGCTTCCTGGGAAGATGGTGTAGGTGACACTCTTCTCCCCTCAACAGTCCACACACGGGTGGAGGTACCACTTTTACCATTCCCACTCTCTGAGATGACTGAACCTCATCTAAGAGGCTGCATTGTAGCTGGACACAACTGATCCCAAGCTGTTAATGATGTCACCTTTCAAGGTCCTCAGGACAGAAATTCAAACCACCCCCTCCCATGGCTAATAGCTTACATCATCCTCCCCAAAGCCTCCTCCCCATGGTGTCTTCCCCATGGGCTCTGAGATAATGTGGCCACCGGTCACTGCTCCTGGGAGAGTGGGAGGCCATAGCTGAGTTACTGAGAGGAGACTGGTCTTTTCAGTACAGTAGAAGAGTGCAAATCCCAAATCATCCCTTATCGTCAAATCTGGCTCAGTAGCTCTCAGAAGGCACAGTGTGTGTGAATCTGGTGTCTGTCTCTGAGTGCCTTTAGGTCAGACTGTAAATGGCACCTGGAAACATCACACCCAGGGGGGTCAAGCAGTCCCCTTGAAGATGGCCATTACTTCACACTAAAGACTTCCAATTTCCTTTGAGTTATTGCATCTGTAGGCCTGCGGGCGCTTGTCAGCTGGAACAAATGTGCGGTGTCTTCCTAGCATGAGAAGCAGTAGGTGAAGCCCCCCACAGCAGCTCCTACAACCCTGGAGAGCCTTCCCCACCCAGCAACACTGGTGGCTCCATCAAGCTGGTGGTGAAGACCTGCTGGCCAGAGTCAGCAGGAGTCATAGTGTCCCCGTTAACTGGACTGGGTCCACCAAGGAGGTTCACGGTGGGCCACTGCATGAGGTAGAGAAGGAGCTGAGGCTTCTTCACCCACTGGAGGACCGCCTGGGGCCATCTACAATGCTTCCATATCAGATCCAAGTGAAACTCCTAGAGGAGGCTGAGGAGCTGCCTGGTCCTCAAGCCTGTGTGTGATGCCTCTTTCACAGTGACGGATGGAAAGGAGCTGGAGAGTGGTGCCCAGCCTTGTGTCCTGTGGGCCCTGGTTCCACGTCAGGTGGGGAGAACTTTCTAGCTTGTCCTTATCTTGATGATCTCCAGATCTCAGATCTATTCTTGCTTTGGGATGAAGGTAATCATGGGCTTTAAGGTGAACCTGTGGGTTCTCCCTCAGACCTCTGCAGCTAAGGGGACACTTGACTTGGGACACATAAGAAACCAGTTTGGGATGGAAGGGAAGCAGCCATAACCCCCATTGCCAAGTACTGCCCAGATGTAACAGGGGTTCAGCCAACTCATGTTAATGAGCACCCAAACATGTCCACCCTGGACACCTCTGACTGAGTCGCTTGTCTTCAAGGTCACACACACACACACACACACACACACACACACACACACACACACACATAAGTCAACACAATCTTTCTTAAATTAAAATTTTAAAAAGGAATACGAAAGGTTAATTCCTCTCAGCCAGAGTGCTTCCTCTTAGAGACTTCTGTCCCCTGCCTCACTAGTTCCTTGCCTGGTAATCCTCCCTGGTCCTCTATGTTTGGACTGGACCCTCCCTGTTCTCAGTAGAGGCCCCTTCAGCATCCAGATCATTCTAGCAGTGTCCACCTTGCCTAACTGATATGGTTGACTCTTCTGCCTTACGAGGCTCCTAAGTCAGGGCCACCCTCTAAAGCACTTGCTGGACCCACTGTGGCTTTCCCTTGTCATCCCCACACTGGCTTCTGTCTCCAAGGTCTGTTTGTTTTTCCCTGGGACAGAATGACTCCTTTCTGAGCTTGCAGACTCCACAAATGGCCACCCAGTGCCTTTTTGGCTTTGGCTTCTGCATTCTGTTCTGTTGTGTCTGTGTCTCTAACTGTGAAAGAGAAAAGTAATTACAGTCTGGACTCTCAAGACCAGGTGTCCAAGATGGAGTGACTCTTTTCTTTCATCTCCTCAGCGTGATTGAGAGTCTTAGTCTTGAGAGTCCTTGAACTCCTCCTGTCAGGCAGGGAAACTGAGGCACACCCTCACTTGTCCGTAGTCACAGGCCTCATCAGTCTGTGTCCCTTTGATCTGATTTGTTGTCTGGGGTTTGAAATGGAAACGCATTGTGAAGAGTATCGGTCTGGGGCACTTCCCTGGTCAAGTTTCCCTCCAGGCCAGACCAGTGTATTACACTTGTACCCGTGCCATTTCCCAGTCACCTGAGTGATCATTATTCTGCACGTAGCAATGTTGCGGCGGTCCCAAAATGGATCGTATTAATACATGTGCACCAACACCCCCAGGGTAGAAATGCACAGTGCTATTAATGACACCATTAATATTGTGTCTGGCTGCCATGCAGCCTCAGTGGATGGCCTGCTCCTCCTGGACATTTTTCATTCCACTATCCTATGCTATCCCCCGAGGAGCCCCATGCTGGACATGGCATCCCAGCTGATGAACTCCCTCCTATTCCCCAGGCTCCCTTCTGGAGGCTCTCAACAAACTAGAGGTGGGTTAATCAATAGTCTTGCAGGCTCGCAGGACAGTGGAGCCCCTCCGTCAGCTCTCCCCACAGACCCAAGTGGGTCCATCTGTGTGGGACAGCAGGGCTGCTATTCACAGAATGAAGAGTTAGAAACATCAACACGTACCCTGGGGAACAGCTTGCTTCTTGACACCTATTTCAGCATCTGGCCACATAAACCAAGTGCTTGCTATTGCACAGGGCCAGAGGTTTTGTTTATCAGAGATCATACTGTCACAGGAGCAATCCGAAGACAGCACCTGCTGATGGAGTGGTCTTCCCTTGTGTTTGAGGCATATGGACCCCAACTCTGTGGCTGCTAAAATCAAACAAAGCCCAGACAGATTAAGTCTTTTCCTATGTATTCACACCCCAGATGAAATTTAACTTATAAACTGGACACAGGAATGGGTGAACAATGATAACTAATAAAATAGAAAGCCTGTAACAATACACTCCAGCAGAAATTCCAGCATACGTTTTTTTCTTTTTTGTAAGTTGTGGCCATTAGTAAAGTCGAACCTGACCACAAACGCTGGGATACCACAGGAGCAGAGAGCTTGGTACAATGATTAATGGGAGGGTCATGCATACAACATGGATACACTGGGTGAGAAGCTGCTTCACATCCTGAACTGGACAGAGCAGCCTGGTGCACAATTCGAAATGTGCATATAGTTCAGTTTTTAAAGTTTCCCTCCAGTGTTTTTTTGACAGAGGTTACCATGAATTACTGGACGAATTCCTGTTACTGAAGTAATTCAGCAGTTACTGAAGTCTTGGAAGACAATCGCTGGAATACGGGGGGACTACTGGTTGTGTCCCAAGTGCAGCCACATCTGGATCCGGGACGGCACCTGTCACCTGCCAGCTGCTGAGGTTCAGATGAGGCACGTTCCTCTGTAACACGGGTGACCCGTGTGTCAGTGGGGTTACTGATTCCAGTGCTACAGTTTAGTGTAAACAGAGTAACATGAATACCACTGTATGGCTGTCTCCATTATAGGCCAGACATGGCAAGTCAAATCGACACAAAAACCACAGCCTTGCTGAATTCCTCAACAATAATCAGTGTTGCCTTCCTCTACCCACAAACACACCTGCTTCCGACTCCCATCGTCAGAAGTCGCTGAACCCAGGGACAATATCACTGAGTAGGTATTGTTGGTGGCAGGACAAGAAATTGCACCTGAAATGCCTGGCACTGGAGCCCATGTAGTCTGCCCATCGGCAAAGTTTCCTTTTCTGGCAGCTTTAGAGAATTGTTGGTGGGGGGGCCTGAGACCCACCTCCTACCTTCCTTGAGCAACCTGGGGTCTCTTCTCCAGGTGAAAACTGTGTACAGGTCACATTTCCTTCTGTGAGAAAGGAGGCCCCCAAAGGACATTCCACCCGGCACCCTATAGTGGTTGGTTTTCAGATCAAGGTTCTGTTTGTGCCTCGATGCTATGGGTACTGTTTATGTGAGTGAACTTAGCAGTCAGGCACCTTTCTGTTCTGGATTCAGTGGTCCCAGGTACTGCTAGCTGTTAGTAAGGACACAGGGTAGGACGCAAGGGCACTACTCTTAAGGATGAACATGGGCACTTAAGCTAGCTTTGGGGTATATCCAGTTCTGCCCTAAGATATGCTTTTGCTTCTCTTTCCCGTGCCCCTGTCAGCAAGGCAGGTGCTGTCTATGGCTCCGACAGTGTGGTGTGAATGAGATTGGCTGCCTAGGAAGCTGAGAGCGGTCAGAGGTCAGGGCTCAGGCATGTTCACAGACCAGAGAGAGTTTTAGGAGTCACCCTGCAGACTCTTGGGTTGTGACAGTGCTGAGTATGGTTGTATTCTTGCCAACATGGGCAGCTAAACCCAGCTCTCTAAGAATCTCAGGGAAGCTCCATGCATACCCTGGGTTATGAACAGAAGACACAATGCCATAAACTGTGAATTCCAATGGGCACCGATTGCCACTTGATCCCTGTCATACTCACACTCCTCTTCACTGTGGACTACAGAGTGGTGAGTTTCTGAACATCCTTGCAATTCCCATGCTTACTGGGCTCCCCAGGGACATCTCCCTACATTATTGAAACCTGAACACTTTGAAAACTTCTATGATTTATACGGGAGCCTAGAAGGGCACTAGAACCGAACCCGTGCCTCACAGGACAGCACTGTCTAGCACGGCCCATGCCTTTTATGGTATGTTTTGTATTTCTTGACAGAACAAATCACCAGAGGTTGGAAACAACAAGTATGTGCACACATTCACACACACTTGCACATACATGCACATCGACATCTGTACAGAGACATTCAGATAGGAGTATGTGTGTAAACAGGTGCACATTGAATTCATGCACACACGTACATACTCATCCACACGCATATATGTTCACAAGCACACATGTATATGGACATACATGTAGCCACCCATGAGCCCTGCATGCATAGAAATACATGCATATAGGACACATACTGACAGAAATATACATACATATATATATATATACATATATATATATATATGCGCACACACACACACACACACACACACACACACACACACACACACACCATATCCAAGATGAGTACTTATATGTGAACATGATACCTGAGGTTAGAAACTCTGGTGGCTTCTCCATATGCCTGGCACTGCATCTTCTTGCCAGAAGCAGGGAGAAGAGCAGACTACCAGGATGACAGCCTCTACTTCCAAGTACCAGAGCTCGGAGGATGTCACCAGGACTCTGTCAGGCTCCAGCACCAAAGCACTGTGGAACATCAGAGGTAGGCAGAGGAAACTCCCCTGTCTGTTCCTCAGTAGCCTCATAGGTGCCTTGTCTCTTGAGCTCTATCTGTCTTGGGATGGAACTCATCAATCTGAGGGCGAGTCTATGACCAGAACAAGCTCAGAGAGGGAGCTGCTGTGTCCTGTGTCTGCACAGCAGAGAGGACTGAAGCGGAGCATGGGAGGGTGTTGGGGTTTTCTTCTGCTGCTCAGGCAGGACAGAAGGACACTAGCAGGAGCTGGGTACCCTTTTTGGTCTCTTTTTCTATATCTTTGTGACCTTCTCTCTACCCCTGCCCTGTGACTTGGCTCTCTGCCCACAGTCACTTGGCTTCCCTGTTTTGCTAGGTCCATCTGAGGTCATCTACGAGCAATTCCCACAGCCGCCATTCCCAGAGCTCCACACAGAGCTATCCTATGGTCTAGGATAAAAATCTATCCTATGATCTAGGCTTTGGCCAAGAATGGGTGATGTGGGTGCTGTCTTTCAAGGCTCAGAGGTAGGAACCACCAAAACCTGCCCGATTCTGGGTCCAGGAATGTGGGAGAATTAACATGGGTGGAGCCCATCTCTGGGAGTGTAGGCTTCCAGGTCCCTTAATGCTCCTATCTGTGAACTCATGGGAGAATTTGCATAGCAGGAAGAGGGCCAGATCAGGAGCCCAGGAATCTAGTACCATTAGCTTACAGAGGGAATCGGGAAGCAGGGTCCACCTTGTGGTTCTGAGTGACAGCTGGGGAGTTGGAGCACGGTTTGGAAATGTTGCTTACTCTTGGCGGGGACCTCTTCCCTACCTCCCCTTTGGTGGCCATTTAGACTATTTCCACTGCCTGGCAGCTAGTCACACTGCCTGATGGTTTTGTGGTTAAATCCTTCCTCCTGCAGGGCAGAGACATGCTTCTAGGTAATTTTTCTCATTTGGCTCTAACCACAGTAGCTACACACATTCAATCCAATCCCTTCCTTGGGTTGCCCTTTAGGTTTCCGAGGAAGGTAGGAGGAAAGTGAGAAAGGAGAAGAGGGGACGGGGGAAGTATCCTCACACATCCCTGAGGCTACACTGTCTGTGACCAGCGTCTCAGAGCCTTCGTCTGCACTCCTACGATATAAGGATTGATCCTGGTCTGTTAGCTGAAGACCACTGCTGCCCTTCTTCTTAGGTGGCTTGGAGGATAGGGACACTGATCTGAGGGGGGCATCTGCTGCTCTCAGCAGTCCATGCAGTGCTCAGCTGTGCACCAACCTTTGCAGCTCCCTCAAGAGAAGTCAAAGGAATGGGTCCTCTCTTCTTCCTTCCTTCCTTCCTTCCTTCTTTCCTTCCTTCCTTCCTTCCTTCCTTCCTTCCTTCCTTCCTTCTTTCCTTCCTCCCTCCCTCCTTTCCTTTCTTCCTTCCTTTCCCCTCTCCCTCCCCTCTCTTTCTCTTGTCTCTTCCTCTGTCAATTGTTTCTCTTTTCCTCCTTCCTTCCTGCCATAGCTTCCTCATTCCCTCTCTGTCCCTTCCTCCTTATGTTTTCATCATTCCTGGTGCCTGCTTCCCCTTCCCCCTTTCCTTTTCACCCTCCTGCCTTTTCCTGCCTTCTTCCATCTGTCCATCCCTCCTTTCTCTCTTCCCCATCTCTCCCTACCTCCCTCCTCCCCTTTGCTTCTTTTCTTTCTTCCTTCAACCTTTATCCCTTCTCCTTCCCTCCCTCCTCCCTCTCCCTCTTTTCCTTTTTTTCTTTTTTCCTTTCTCTTCCCTTCCTTTCTCTTTATCCTTTAGGCCTCTCTCCCTCCAGGCTTGCTCTCTGTCCCTCCTTCACGCACTTCCTCTTCCTTCCAAGTTCCATATCGGCACTGGTTCCTTGGGTTTCTTCTTTATCGTCTCTTCCTCCCGTCTCTCCTTCCCTTCCTCTCTCCCTTCCTCTGATCCCTCTCTTCTCTTTGCCTTTTCTACATCCTACACTTTAGCTCAGACAGCTAAGAGTGCACCCACGTCTTCAGTCCTTGTTTTCTATTCTTTTATTTTTGTTTTTGTTATTGTTGGTTTTTTTTTTTTTTTTATTAACTTGAATATTTCTTATATACATTTCGAAAGTGTTATTCCTTTCCCTGTTCCGGGGCAACATCCCCTCTCTGCTCCCCTTCCTTGGGTTCCCCCCACCCTCCCCCAACAGTCTAGTTCCATTCAGTCTTAGCAGGACCCAGGGCTTCCCTTCCACTGGTGCTCTTACTAGGATATTCATTGGAGGTTGGAGCCAGGGTCAGTCCATTAGTCTTTATAGTGGCTTAGTCCCTGGAAGCTCTGGTTGCTTGGTATTGTTGTACATATGTCTCAGCCCTTCAAGCTCTTCCAGTTCTTTCTCTGATTCCTTCAACGGGGGTCCTATTCTCAGTTCAGTGGTTTGCTGCTGGCTTCCTGTATTTGCCTGTGTCTCTCTTCTGCACTTTTGCATCCATCTTTCAATTGGGTGGCTATGTGGGGCAGGCTCTGAATGGGTGTCCTTCAGTCTCTGTTTTAATCTTTGCCTCTCTCTTTCCTGCCAAGGGTATTCTTGTTCCCTTTAAAGAAGGAGGAAGCATTCACATTTTGATCATCCGTCTTGAGTTTTCATTTGTGCTTTTTGCATTTAGGGTACTGTTGTTTGGGCTTAGCCACTTATCAATGAGTGTATACCATGTATGTCTTTCTGTGATTGGGTTAGCTCCTCAGGATGATATTTTCCAGTTCCAACCATTTGCCTTTTTTCATAAAGTCGCGTTGTTTTGATACCATTAATATTCCATTGTGTAGATGTACCACATTTTTCTGTATCCATTCCTCTGTTGAAGGGCATCTGGGTTCTTTCCAGCTTCTGGCTATAATAAATAAGGCTGCGATGAACATAGTGGAGCACGTGTCTTTGTTATATGTTGGGGCATCTTTTGGGTATATGCCCAAGAGAGGTATAGCTGGATCCTCAGGCAGGTCAATGTCCAATTTTCTGAGGAACCTCCAGACTGATTTTGTTTTGTTTGCCTCAAAGTGACTTATTCCCTCTGTGGGACACACTTACCAAGTAGCAGGAAACCACTCGTGACAGGCCAGCTCTTTACTTGGTTTATACTTTTAATGAGTTAAAAGGTTATCTAAGAATGATGCGAGTGTAAGTGTCACAACCTCAGTGTATAGGATGCCACTCTTGCTTTTAACATTTTTGGTTTAACTGCCCAGACTCTTACAAGTCTCCGAAAGGCCTGGACTTGGCTTTGTGGTTCACCTCCTGAGTTCCTGCTGTGGGTTCCGCTGAGCCCAATGTGTACTGTCTTCACAGGCTGCATCGGGAGCTTCTGTGAGAGATGCTTCTTGTCTTATGACCTATGTCATTATAAATCCTAGGCATGCTCTAATCTATCAGGTCTTATTTGTAGGGACAGATAGGGAGGAGGTGGGGCCCTTACATTTGGGCAAGGTCACATGCCTGCCTCTGTTTCAGCAGCTGAGAGAAGTGACAGGCTCACTCCTCGTCTATCAATTTGACTGACAGCGCAAGGCAAGACTATCTCCCTATTCCTTCTAGAATGGTGACTGTCACTGCAGAGATGGTGACCTTGTGTCAGCATAGGGTCCCAAGTGACCCACAATGACTGAAGTATAGGCAAAAAGCAAGCCAGCAAGCCTAGGTCAGGCAAGTGGGGGCTCTTAGCCATGCCTTCTCTGTCCTTCCTTATTACTCAGAAGGAGAACTTAATAAGGCATAGGCCTTCATGCCAGAGAGCAGGGTTCAGGGCCATAGCACAGCCTCATGTATGTGGAAACAAGAAAGGGAATATTAAGGGGTAAAGAATAAACCCAGGAGAAGTGGGCACTGGTGACAAACAAGTTCTACAGAGGCCAGGAGACAGGGGTATGGCTGCAGAGGCCAGCAGACAGGGTTGCTGTGACAAGGTGGTAGGTGGAGGCCTATGAAGCTGTCTGCACCTCGCAATATCTCATCTTTCATTAGTCAAAGTAGGTGCAACTGTGATCAAGCCAGAGCAGAAGGACCAGCGCCTACATCACTGAAAGCGGCCATCCTAAAAGTGAGAGCCCCACCAGACTGCAAGAGTTTCCTTCTGCCATGGCGATGGGACCAATGGTCACTCTTCATTCTTGCACCCCAAAGGTAGTTAAGGTTTCAGCTTGCTTGCTTGCTTTCTATCCTATTGCTTTGATCCAATGAGAGAAACATATTTCTCACTATTGTGGTGTCTGGAAGCCAGAGATTAAGGCTCCTGCACATGCACTGGTAAGGGGACACCCTATGGTGGGCACCAGAAGGATAAACCTGCCCTTGTGGTTCAGCAAGTCCACAGTTTGGGGTGGGAGTGAGTATGTCTCCAACAACTGCTCCTGCTGAGAAAGGGAAGGCAGGCCTTGACTGCTCCAACCCCAGACATTCACTCCATCTTCTGCCTTACACCCACCTCACTTCAGGTTTGCCTCTTGGTTATCTGTAATTCCCAGAAAACTCTCACTGGGTTTTCCCTAAATTAAGATGTTTTCTGTCAGTTTGATGATGCACTGCTGATTGATACCTGACATAGTCACTGAATGACTATTTCGTCTGGGCTCTGCTAGGCGGTCCTATAGCTGCTTCTGTGAGACTGTGTCTACAGAGGTGGAGCCCTAAAGCCATCAGAGAACATTTATTGGTTGCTGACATTGAAGACAGAGATCAAAGGCTCAGCTTTCTAGCAGGGGCTTGGTAGATAACCTACACCATGCATACTCATCGTTGTTAGGGTTTAAAATCTCAGCCTGTGCCGGGACAGAACACACCCAGCCACCCTGGTTCCATGTGGAGAGGTTTAATGAGAGAGGAAGAGTAAAGGAAGAAAGGCAAGGCCAGCCATGGGCACATGGAGGGGCTGGGTGGGGGCAAGAACAGAGAAGAACAAAGATCAAGAGGAGGTCAGAGGGGAGCAAGAGAGAGGAAGAGGAAGAGGAGGGGGCAAGCAGCCCCTTTTATAGTGTCATGCACAGCTGGCTGTTGCCAGGCAACTGTGGGGTGGAGCATACCTGGCTGTTCCCAGGTAGCTGTGGGGGTGGAATTTAAACAGTACACCAACAACCTTGTCCTCATTTCTGCCTTCCCATATGAAGTCCTGTCAATTTCAAAGGCCTGTATTAGTTGCTTGTCTCTTTGCAGGGACAAAAATACCCGACAGAAGCAACTTCAAGAAGGAAGCGTTTATTTTGACTCATGGTGTTGCGGGTATAGTCCATCATGGTGAGCGAGGACTGTAGGCAGAAGCTTGAGGTAGCCAGCCGCTAGCATTTGCCACAGGAAGCAGAGATAAATACTGTGCTCAGCAGGCAGCTCCCTTTCTCCTTCTGATTCTGTTTAGGATCCTGCCCACTGGAGAGCACTTTCTCACCTCAATTACCCTAATCTAGAAACACATTCCTCTCAGGTACCTCCAGACACTTGTCTCCTAGGTGATTCTGGATCCTGTTAAATTGACAGTATTAAACCATCACAGGGCCGCTAGAGGAGTGCTCCTGGGAGCACTGACATCTGTGGTCATAGGAAGCAGACCCTGGCCAGACTCAACACTCTCTCAGCAAACCTGTGAGGATTGCACAGACCCTTCTGTTAACCAAGTGGCAGATGGCAGGTGGCCTGCATAGCTGTGGCTATGTCCTGATAAGTCTGATGGGAGGGGAAGTATTGACTGAGGCTGAGTTCTTGCTCCATGCCAGATGAATGAACTACAGGCCAAGACAAGGAACCCCAGTGTGTCTGAGTCTCACAACTCCACCTACGACTGAGTGCTTCTCAAGTTGCAACAATGTGTGTGGTGTGCGTTTGCTTGGCACTGGCTTTAATTTATCCACTAACTGCTTCTCCCAGACAGAGTCACTCGCAGACCTGGCCTGTATCAGGGCCTCAAAACTTTTATTCTGCCTTCTGGCATCCTACAAAGCACAGAGCCTTGCAAACACCATATGCCAGAATTCTCAGAAGCAGCCTTACTCTGCCACCAGAATCTCAGTGCTCCAATGAGCCCACTTCCAAGTCTGCCAGTAGCTGTCAGGCCAGGAAGACACAGCGTATACACATGTCCACATCGGAGATGGTAAGCCGTCTGCTCACTCTCTGAGCTTGAGCCTTTCCAGCATGACCTGAGTACCAAGTACTGGGTAGGGAAGTAATCCCAAGGATATGTGAGGCTGCTCCCCCCAAACCGTGCTCTCCTGTGGGACATCAGAGACAGTCCCCAGAGCTCACATGGTGCTTGCTTCCTGGGCAGAACCTTAGACCTACCAGAGTTACCAGACACATTCATTCCAGGTCTCTTTGTTTCATCAGTACCTCCTTCCTTCTGTATCAGATGCTGGGTCTCTATCTCCCAAGTTCATCCCTGACTTGAGCCTTGAAATCTTGACTATCCCTGAGCCCCTATAGATGTCTCTATGTCAGATGCCCTGTTCAGTCTGGCTCTTAGGAACCTCTGGCAGCTTCACAAGGGGTCCTTAGTAGACAGGTATTTATCTCTTAGCACAGGTGTCCTGAGAGGGAGCTGGGCAGAAAGGAGAGATGAGATTAGTCCTGGGCTCTGAGAACTTTGAGTTCAATGCTCTGCCAGGTGGAGGGGCTGGAACATGGGAGCTCCTCACTTTACCGAAGAGACAGCATGTATCTGAAACTCTTGAGTTGAGCTCCACCCCAGGAGCCTTCTCAGCTTGTGGATCAGGTGAATAGGAGAGCAGAGTCCCTCCTTATCCTAAGACATGCTGCCCCTAGCTACCTACACAAACCACAAGCTCTGCTCTGTCCTGTAGGATGATGTTATTATGCAGTTGAAGGCAGATACAAGATAGAATGAGGCCTGTCATTGGATGAGAAGGAAGGATGGGTGTGAGAAAAGTTTTAGAGGAGGAGGAGACTGAAGGGAGCAGGCGAATGAACATGGCAGAGGATGTTAAGATTCCTTCCTGCACATTCACAGGTTGTTATGATTATTCTTAAGGATGGATGTGTACAGGGCTTTGTATATCTAGATGAACAAATTATATCTTATTTAAGTGGGCAATGATATCTTATCAATTGGATCAGAGGTTATTGTGTTGTGTGTTCTTTCATGTGGTGATTTAATTGAATTCAAGGGAGTGTGCGGCGGTTAGAGACACTGGGCCGCCATGAAATTGGGATGTATATGTCTGGCATGGTAGCAACCTGCCTTGGGAACTAGTTGGGTAGAGAGATTGTTGCCAGGCTCAGAGAGTAGCCATTGGCAGTGTGATATGGGATGGAGCAAAGCAGGTGAGAGGCTTTGCTGACTGAGATGAAAATATCAGATGTCTTGGGGCACTACAGTGCCGAACCTACTGTGGGATAAAAGAAAGTGTATCTTAATTTTACTGCAACACTGTCCTTCCTTTGTGAGTTCTTGCATTGAATTGCAAGCTTCCTCCTTCTTATTTTCAAGTACCACAAGAGCAGTTATGGCTGCCATACCTGGGGAAATGGGTACTTATGTATCCCAATATCAGAGCCAGAAGTCCCTTTACCCTCACTTTTGATGACACAAAGCAGAATCCTCACACAGTTTACCCTGATGGATGTGTGTGCTGCTCCTTCTGTGATGTGATGCTCCCTCCACAGGGGAAGAAACCTCAAGAGTCCAGGCGTGACTTCAGTCCCCTCCTCCACAAGAGCTAGAGAAAGCACACTGTCATGTTCAACTCTAGACTGTCCCTGAGGGGTTGGACTGCTGTCATTGCCTTTATCAGACAGAGGCTCTGGGGACCACCATGCCCAGATATGCTCCCTAGAGGTTTCCATGGAGGATGAGTCCTTCCATTGGAAATGCAGTTTCCATGGTAATAGTACAGCTGGGCACCAGAGAAGTAAGCTGGATGGACCGAGGCACTAGAGATGAATCCAGGCTTTGCTTCCTCTGTGGAGCCTCCTTGTCCATCACAGGCCAGAAAACAGCCTGCAGAGCCTTAGAGCAGACTCTAAGACCGTGACCCTCCTCACTCTCTTGGAGTCATCTACTATCCCTGGCTCTTCTCATCCTATTTCCTTTTCTGCATAGATCCCAGAGCCTTGAGAGGAAGGCTTTGATGCGAACATCCCATTGAGGATTAGATGCTCCAAAGCCACACTGTGCATACTGCTTGGCTGTGGGTTTCTTTGGTTGATTACCATCTGCTCCAAGAAGCTTCTCCGAGGAGGGTTTGAGTCAGCCACCTATCTCAGCCTCATGTTGACTGGTATTTTTTTTTAATACATGATTGATGTTTCTAATAAGATAACTTTTCTAAAAGCAAGTGTTGTCCCTTTCCTCCCAGAGGGTCCATTTCCAGCGTTAGCCCCCTGCTTGTCCGTCTACCTCAGCTGTACTGTGTCCTACGGTCCTGGTTATACTTCCTAAGATCATCTGTCTCTCTGCCTGTCTCCTAACAGCCTTTTAACTCACCAGCTTATCTGGACACCGGCCTACTATCCTGTCTCTCTAGTCAGCACCTTCTGACTCTACTCAGTTTCTCTGCTTGTTTTTAGTTTGTCAATTTCACCATTTTTTTTCTTCATTGCTTTTTACTCAAATTTTCCCCCAAATTCACGAATTTCACATAAAAGAGAAAACCACACATTTCCCACTAAACTTAATCTTCAAGGCCCTCCTGAACCCGTGAGTGACATGGAGGACAGTTATTAACTTCCGCACGCATTGGTGTCTTGCATAACAATTACTATTGATCTCTGCTCTCAGTCCCTTGAGAACTTGACTGTTTTTTTGAGTCCCAGCCTAGGTGATCTGCAGAGCTGGCCCTGCCTGTGTCCAGGCTTGTCCCACAGTCGTAATCTGTGAGTACCACTTTGCTTGAATGGACGTACAGTTGTTGTGAGCAGCTCCCTTACTCACCAAGGCAATTATTAATGCTTCTCACAATCACCTATTAATCACTAAGAAAGGACAATTACACTTCCATCACGTGTATGGGTTTATTTTCTTCTATTAATTCTGTGGGTATTCGAAGTATGATGGCTGGCCCTCCAGTCTGCCGTCTGTCTGTCTATCTGATCTCTTTTGTATGCCTGTCATTAGTCTGTCTGACAGATGTCTGTACGTCTATATGGCAATCTGTTTGTCTGCCTTTTATTTATCTTTTGTATGTCTGTCATCAGGTCTTTTATCTGTCTGACATCTTTCTGTCATATTCTTTGTCTGACATCTGTCTGTATGTTTGTCTGCCTGCCAGTTATTTGTTTGTCTTTTGTTTATTTTCACCTATCTTTTTATCATCTCTTTCCTCTGTCTGTCTGTCTGTCTGTCAACATTTGTCAGTCTTTATGTCTGTCTGTGTACTTGCCACCTGTCTGTCTATCTGTCTGCCTGTTCCCCTTTGTCAGCGTAACCACCTGTGCACCTTCCACGGGTCCATTGCTGTAATTTTCCCCTCTCTGTGTTTGAACTGTACCTCCTCTACATAGCCAACGCCCGGATATCATCCACGCATATTCAAAACGATATCTGGATTACATTGGGCTGCATCTGTGTGTTCCCCTTGTTTGGGACCTGCTGCCCATTTTTTTCTTTTTCCTCCCATCTCCTGACTCATGCTGGATCAGCTGAGCCCATTTCACCATTCCCATTTCTCTTTCCATTGGCTTCCAGTAGCTTTGCTTTCCCGAAACATATTTCATATACAATACAACCATCAGTATAAAGGGCTGGATTTTGTCATTATCAACTCGATGAAACTACTCAACTTTTCTCTCGTCCCAGATATCAGTCATGTTACAGCTTTGGCTGACATCCTGGACAACACGTGCTCATTTGTATGTCTGTAGCCCAGTGCACTGGGGATTCCTGGGGTCTTCTTTTCTGAATGGTCACTGTGGGGCTTCTCTGTATGTATTATAGTGTGTGATGCTGGGGTTTTCTACCTTGTTTCTCTTTCCACACCGATGAAATCCCCTACGTTGTGTGGCACTGGTAAGCACTGCGTGCTGCATTATGTCTCTCTGTTGACTGGCATTTCTTCCTGTAGACATAAACTACAACATGTTTGCACTCTGTCTCGTAGGCACCAGGCTCTTTTCAGACTCTAGCTATTCTGGATAAAGATGAATGAATATTCATTTGCAGGTTTCTGTGGGGTATCCTTCTAGGTTCTTGGATAAACACCTAAGACTTGAATCACCAAGTCATCTGGGGCCTGCCACATGGAGCCTTATCAAAAGCCACTGAGCAGTTTTCTCAAGGTGGCCCTCCCAGTCTGCCTTCTAAGCAGCAAATGCGCATGAATTCCAAAGTCTCCAACCTAACAGGTGTGAAGTACCCTGTCACCCTGCCTTCAATTTGCATTTCCCCTGGAGCCAAATGACAGGGAGCATTTTTTCTCATGCTTATTGGCCACCTGTCTTCAGCTCAGGTCTGCTCAGCCCCCACACAATTCTTCCTGAGCTGAGAGCCTCGTGCACTGAACTTCTTTCCCACTTGGCTCTAAGTTATTTTCTCCCAGGCCAGGGATTGACTTCTAGTTTTGGTCTGTAGTTTAGGAGAAAATGGCTCCACTTCAATTAGGTCGTTTATAAACTTAAAAAAAATTTCCAGAGTTGACGTTTCTATTATCTCCTTAAGAAGTCTTTGCATTAACGGGAGAGTGCCAAGTGCAGATGTCTTGTTTTACAGAACATTATCGTTCCTTGGTCATTTACTTATTTTCATTCTTTGATGGTTTTATAGGTGTATATAATGAATGTTTTTTTTTCTGTGTTCACCCCATTCACCTCTCTTACCCTCTTTCCTTCCCCCATTCACCTCTCTCATCTCTCCCCTTCCCACTGGAACCTTCCACTTTCCAACCCATCCCCCCTCCTCCTCTCTCCTCCTCTCATGTTTGTGCAAGTGTGAGTGTGCCCTGGAGTTTCCCTAGAATTGCTTGCACACACATAGCGGGGAGGTTAGTGACTGGGGCACAGACAGACATATCAGTGGCTACACCACAGAAGAAAATGACTCCCCATCCCCCAGCACTCATTACCTGAAGCCTGAGGAAGGGTCTCTCCTCTATGTTCATGGGGAACCATGTTGTGCAGATAACACGTCTGTAGTGAGCTCATGGATGTGTAACCACGTTGTGTTTGGAAGGTGGCTCTTGACAGGTACAGTTAGCTGCCTTCTCCCTTAGGCTGATTGCTACATAGGGGATGGACTAGGGCTGTGTCCAGGACTACCAGCCTAGTGCCTGTGTGTAACTGTGGATTTCTTGCAGCACCATTGGCCAGCACATCATCCTTTCTCATTAGCTAGTCTTTGGGCTTTTGTTGAGAACTCCCCTGATGACATTTCTTGGGTCGGTGGTTTCTATGCTGTGCATTCAGGTCTCCTGACTAGCGTGTCTCTCTTTCTGCTAGCACCTCCCAGATGCTTGAGTCTTGAGAACAGTTCCTGTGAAGCCTGGCTCTCTTCTTTCTTTTCTCTCAGTTGTTTTGGTTCACAGGATTATCTTGCATCCCACACATGCTTTAAAAATCAGCTGTGAATTTCTGCAGAAAATACCACTGAGATAATTGTTGCGGCTGTATTAAAACTATAAATAACTTTATGGTGAACTGACAACTGAACGATATTCATTCTGTGTGTTCATAGGTGACCCTTTCCCTGTGTGTTGTTATTTGAGCAATGCTGAGCATTAAAGATTGAACCTATAACCATACATGTACTTGTGTCTTGACCATAGGGCTACAACTTTGAGACAGAGATCTCCCTAAATTGCGTTAGGCTGGCTTTTAACTTGCTCCATAGCCCAGGTAGAACTATTTGTAATCTTTTTGCCTCAGCCTTTCTAATAGCTAGGAGTTGGGGCCTAAATCAGCAGGCCTCACTTTTCTCCATTCTTCTAGGCAGAATAACCACAGACCACATGCCCTTGCCTTCATTCCTGGAGAACTGTGGCTAGCCTACCTCTGCATGGAAATGAAGAAAGAAAGAAAGAAAGAGAGAGAGAGAGAGAGAGAGAGAGAGAGAGAGAGAGAGAGAGAGAAAGCTGAGAAGCTGTGTGGACACAATTTACTCAGACTTGGGAAGAGGAGGTTTATCCTGCATTACTAAGGCAGATTCTGTCTAATCAAATAGTTTTTTTCCAATTAAAATCTTAGTGTTAAAAAACAGAGAGAAGGAGACAAAGGTCTTCTTTATTTTGAAAACCTTATTCAAAATAACAATGGAACACAAAAGAAGAAAAGGAACAAAGAAGTACAGGGCAAACAAAACCATCCACAGGATCCCAGAGGAAACACCCCCTTCTCAGGGTGTTCTCTGAATGGATCCAACTCCCCAGTGAAAAGGTAGAGCGACTGAGTAGACAACAAAGAAACAAAAGCTAGCCGCGCGCTCTCTATACAAACATCACTCCAGACTCAAGGATGTAAGCCATTCAAATGTAATAAGACGGAAATGATAACTCAGCTTCAAGAAGGCTGACAGAGATTTCCTCTGTCTGTCTAAGGAGCCATTGCCTCAAAACTAATTGTAATGACAAAGGAAATACTCTTGCCATGATAAAGGGTCATCAGAAGGTGTAAGGATTGTTAATAAATATGTGCCTACGTCCAGCTGCCCGACTATATAAAGCAAATGTTGGCAAACTTGACAGGACAAATTGATATCAACACACAGACATCTGGGTCTTCAGTTCTCCACTTCCAGTTACAGATGCAACATATAGACAGAAAACCCATAAATGGCAAGAACTAAGAGGATTGCAGACCAAATGGACCCAACATTGAGGACTGATCATGCTGAAGACACATGGAATTATCCACACATAAAACATATGTAGAACTACTTACACAGAATATACCCATGGAATTGTCTACACAGGAGACACACACAGAGCTGGTCACCCAGCACACTTCCTCCCACATACAGAATTGTTCACTCAGTAAATACACACAGAACTGATCATCCAGAAGTCACCTATATGGAGCTATCTACTCAGAAGACCTATACAGAACAGTTCATTCAGAAGAACTGTGCACCCAGCAGTCACATATGGTCTTGTCCACCCAACACATGCAAATGCATTTTCTTCCTAGGTACATGTAGAACATTGCCTGAGGTCACCAAACAGCCTTTACAAATTTAAGGCAGTTGAAATCGTATCAAGAATTACTCTAACCATAGCCAATGGCTAGAAATTAATAGCAAGAAAATGGGGAGAAAAACCCTTTATAAGTACACAGAGACTAAGCAACCCATTCTTAATCACTGGATCAAAAATGTCCAAAGGTGATCTTAAAATATCTGCAGGGGTTGTAGAGATGGATCCATGCTTAAAAGCACTCACTGCTTTTGTCAATGACCTGGGCTCAGTTCCCAGAACCCACATGGAAGCTCAGTAACTCTGTCAGTAACTCTGGTTCCAAGGGGACCTGGTGACCTCTTCTGGCCTCCTCAGATACCAGGCACACAACACACACACACACACACACACACACACACACACACACACACACACACACAGAGTGCACTTACATACATGCACGAGCAATGGATTTCTGCCTTCTTCCAAATCTACTCCCGATGTTTGGTTTCATCAAGGGTTTTATATTTTTGCAACAGGTGAGTAGGAAATTTAACAAAGCTCCACTAGGATTAACATGTGAAAAGATGATGATTTTCAAGAGAAGACTTGAAGCCCTTTTTGTACCCTAGCATCATCTAATGAACGAAGGGCAGAACGAATCCTGCAAAACACAAAGACAAAAATAGATGACCGTATAGACCAGATTGGACCAAATGGCCAGAACCTTGGGTCTCCTTCCTTAGCTTACTAGCCACTTGTGTTCTTGGAAGTGTGTTTTCCTCTCTTAATAAGTTGCCAATTTCCATCCCGTGCCTAACCTAAAGGGCATGAGTTTTTCTCCATTTCTTCCTGGTGGTGACTGGGATTTTCCTGGCTGTGATGGTTTGTATATGCTTGGGCCAGGGAGTGGCACTATTAGAAGGTGTGGCCTTGGAGGAGGTGTGTTACTGTGGGTGTGGACTTTAAGACCCTCATCCTAGTTCCCTGGAAGCCAGTATTCTGTTAGCAGCCTTCAGACGAAGATGTAGAACTCTCAGCTCCTGCTGCACTATGTCTGCCAGGGTGCTGCCATGCTCCCACCTTGATGATAATGGACTGAACCTCTGAAGCTGTAAGTCAGTCCCAATTAAATGTTGTCCTTTATAAGAGTTGCCTTGTCTGTTCATAGCAATAAAACCCTAACTAAGACAACTACCTTATACTATGTTTTTCTCTTAAACTCTAAAAAGCTTTTGTCTAGTTTCCTTCTGGGTCTATTTTTCAAGCTCTTTTATGAATGAAATTAAGAACCACGCCTCCTTAAAGGAACCTCAGTTTCTCTGACAACAATTACACATTTTTGTTATTTTGTCTTTTTTATCCCCTGGAGCTGGGGACCAAATCCAAGACCCTAGACAAGCACTCTACCACTGAGCTAAATCGTCAACCCCACATTTACACATTTTACCTTTAGGTTTTTCTGAGTCACACGCTCATGGTATGAGAAAGCAGTGGAGACTACCTACTTCTGATTAGTGATGCCTTTGAATTTTCTGTAGCACAAGCTCTTTCCTCTTTCTGGAAGCTAAACAAAGAAATGGGTTATACCCACCCCTTACTGCTACTGTCAAAAATCCCTACAAATGGAATAGCACAGACTTCTGTTTTCACCACAATCAGAAGTCTGAACTGGGTCTTCATTGGCTAAACCACTTGTCACTCAGCCTGTGTCTTTTTGTCCTCAAGAGAGACACATCTACCGTGTGCAGCATCTAGGTCCCCACCTGAGCTCTTTAGTCATAAAGACTAAAGATCCTCCTGCCATATTTATGGTCACCATGTCTGGCTTTCTCAGTGTGTGCTTCTGTCTCTGTCTTTCCTGTGTCCCTCTTCTGCACTTAAGCATCTTTGTGGTGACTCTGGGCTCGTCTGAGCCATCACTGAGAACAATTGACACAAAGCAAGATCTTAGTTTAATCACAAACTAGAGGTGAGGTCTAGAGGTTGGGAAGTGGATTTTCTGTATGTCCCTTTCTGTGTGCCTCACTGAGTATACAGACATCGGAGAGTCCAGCCTAGCTGGGGCTGTCCTGAATTGTTAATTAGATCAGTTCGGCCTGTTTTCATGCTAACCTACAGCCTTTCCTTCGATGTCTGTCTTGCTTGGGTCATCCTGATGCTAGCAGAGGATGAACGGCTATCCCTTTATTCTCACTTCTCTATGGCTTGAAGCTGGCAGGTATAGAAATTTAGTCGTGCCAACTGTTCTTGGGAGGAGGTACAAGGATGGCTCTCTCTTATGGGAGGTTCCCATGACAAGAGATCTTGGACCTCTCTGCAGGAGAAGGTATTCAGATGCAAGTATTCTGAGTCATTGTTTAGGCATCCAAGACCTAGTGATGGAGTGGGCCTAGTGAGTCTGTGGCTCACACATGTTATGGCATGACTTGCTGAAGGGTCATTTTTCCTGATCCACCTAATGCTGTCTACAGCAGTGAGTCACCAGTTGCTATGTATCCCTCCCCAAGCTGACTGCATTGGTGGCTGTCCTGACATTGAACACACAGGGGCCTTGCACACAGTTCTACTGGGACTAGACAGTGTTTTGAGCTCAATATATTCCTGAGCTACAGTGCTGGTTTCCAGGGGGGAGCTGATATCCAACCCATATGAACAGAAGGGGAGTCACTTGGACAGATAGGACTTTTCAGTAGATCTCCAGTCACATAGACCAGAGACTAACTTGCAACAAGGGTCAGGTTCCTCCTGTAATGTAGCATGGAGTTCTGTGGCTCGGTGTGCACTTTATTCTGCGACAATTCACCATGGCATTGCTGTCCAGAGGTTCCATGCCATACAGCAGTGAAAGAAGAAAAGCCCATTTAACTTTGTCCACTATAGCCCTGGGCTTCACAAAACCACATGCACTCCCTCCTCCCCATGCATGATTCCTAGGTCAAGTTCCACAAAGGCCTTGTTGATGAGTCCTGTGAATGGGGGGCTGCACTCTGGCTTTGCTGCTGGGCCATAAATATTCATGTGGAGAGGACAGACAAAGAAATTGAGGTTCAAATACAGGGCATGCTTATACACAATCCTGAACCCCCAGGAATCTTGCTAAATGTGCTACTGGTTTCTCTGACCCTGACTAGCTACACTCCACAGAACCAGGGCAGAGTTGCTTGGCATATTGGACTCTTGTTAGGAGGGTTACAACTTCCAGAGGTTTGGGGAGAGAAGACTCTGGATGGATGCATTCCTCTCAGAACTGTTAAGAAGGATGTCTATAACCTCCGTAGGGTGCTGGACTCCTTGTATAGCATTCTGTGTGTGAGGTTCTTCAGGAAAGCCAGACGAGTCTACATTCTGTTATTCTACTTCCCCATGGAGAGCCAGGAATTAAAATAGATGCTATAATGGCCACATATGAGCTCCACAACATAAACACCTCAGAAACCATTATTGCCAATCACAGAATCATATGGGAACCGAAGTGACAGGGCAGCCTGACTCTGGAACCTACAGAGACAAACCCAGAGAACCTTAGCAGACATCAAGAGTCAGAAGCCACTAGAGTGCATGCTCTGGCAATTCTGAAATAGCCAGGTGAATGGGGTGTTGGGGGTGGGGTGTGATTAGTCTGAACCCCAGGTCATAGTCCCAGGTTATTGCTTGATTTGGGGGCAAGTCAAGGTAGGAACTTGTGGCAACTAGTTGCATCCCATCCACAGTCAAGAGCTGAGAGAATGGCTGCATATGTAGTACTTGTCTCCTCCCTACATTTACACAATCCAAAAGCTGCCTAGGGAGTGGTATCACCCACAGTGGTCTGGGTCTTCCTATTTAATTACCCTTGTAGTTTGACTAAGAATGGTCCCATATGCTTATATATTTGAATGTTTGGTTCCCAGTTAGTTAGTATGGGAAGGACTATGAGGCACGGCCTTGTTGAAGAAGGTGTGTTACTAGGGGTAGCTTTGAGGTTTCAAAAGCTCATGCCAGACCTGGTCTCTCTCTCTCTCTCTCTCTCTCTCTCTCTCTCTCTCTCTCCCTCTCTCTCTCTCTCCCCCTCCCCTCCTCCCCTCCCTCTCCTCTCTCTCTCTCTCTCTCTCTCTCTCTCTCTCTCTCCTGCCTGCAGATCAGGATGTAAAGCTCCCAGTTACTCCTCCAGCACATACCTGCCTGTCTACTGCCACCACAAACTCATAGCTGTGATGATACTGGACTAGCCCTCTGAAGCTACAAGTAAGCCCTTGGTGAAATGTTTTCTTCCATAAGTCACCTTAGTCATGGTGTTTCTTCACAGCAGTGAAACAGTAACTAAAACAATTAACATAATCAAGACAACAGTCCACAGATATGTCCAAGCTGATCTAGACAATTCCCCATTGAGATTCTCTTCCCAAGTGATTAAAGATTTCGTCAAGTTGAGGATGAAGTTGGGATTCATGGTGGGTGTTACAGCCAGGAGTTTCTAGAATAGTCCTTCTGAGGTTTTGGACAAGAGAAAAGGCAAGTAACCATTTCAGAGCTTTCCCAGTATTGGCCACAGCAATGACCTTCTGTGCAAACTGAGGGACCAAACTCAAGTCCTTTGGAAGAGCAGCAAGTGCTCTTGACTGACAAAGTATCTTTCTAGACCTTCCCACTTTTAGCCTTTTTATTTTAATTTTTACAGCAGTGTCTTGATAAACAAGTACATGGATGACATCTGACAACTGGCCAAACCATACTATTACCCCAGAAGATAATTGGAGAAGACAACAGGACACTAGTGAGATTTGACATCCTTAGCCATAACAGCTCACACTGATCTAACTGATCACTTGGTGTCTAATAACAGATATATCACATAAAGCTTTTTAAAAGGTACAAGATAAGTTAGGGTTCCCTTGAGAACGAGAATGAAAAAGTTGATGCATTTGAACACCTAAAATTCATGCCAGGAAGTGACATGGCTTAGACAATCTGCCCTCCTCAAGCTGGATAGCCTGAGAGAACCAAAGGCCCTAGGAGAAAGGGATCAACACAAAAAAATTCTAGACCTGTTCTGAAGGCCAGAGAACTGGAAAGATCACAGGTAGGAGAGGGGTGACCTGGAAGAGTGAATGCCATCTTCCCCTGATGTGGACTATATGCTGGCCTTATGCACTAGTTTTATAAGTCAACTTGACTGGCCATGGAATGTGCATGTAGCTGTTTAAATATGATTCCTGGGTATGTCATGGGGTGTGTGTATAGAAAATTAGCCTTAGAATTAGCAAGCTGAGTGAATCAGGTGGGCCTCCCCAGTATGGTGGCATTGTCAAACCTGACAATAGTCTGAATGGCATGAACTAGTTGAAGGAGGTGGAATATGCTGGACCATCCATTCTCTCCACCTCTCAGACCTTGGTGTTGTTGCTTCTCAGGCCTTTGGACTTGGAGTGCAACATTGTTACTACTTCTCATGCGCCTTCATCCAGCAAAGAGCAGACTAGGTTATTTCAGCACTCAAGATCACCCCTAAATCTCCACCAGCATAACTCCAGGTTTATTTTGCAGCTATTTCTGTGGTGAATCTTGACTAGAACACACACACACACACACACACACACACACACACACACACACACACACACACACACACACACATATACACTTGACCGCTATATTTTAGTAGGGGAAAGAATCATCTAAACTCATCAGATTACAGGAATCTGTGGCTTTGAATCCAGAAGAGTACTGTCAGACCATGGAATGTACTGTCATAGATACATGCATCACATCTACCCTGGATCCTCTTTACCAAACCCTTGTAAGAAGCCCAGAGTTGACTGATACTGTTGTGACACTTTCAAACTATCTTTGGAAAATAGAGGAATATAGTGATAATACTCAGATGATTATAGTGTTGATGGAAAGGAAAACACATGTCGTAGGGATACAAATGACCTAAGAGCTATTAGATGCATCTGAAGGAGTCTCTGTCACCTTCTTTCACTACAGAGTGGAAGCTTCTGAGAACTGTGAACCTATTGCCAGTGAGATGATCATCCAAGTTGGACTCCCAGCCTGCAGACTGTCCACAACCTATGAGTTGACACACAACAAGAAAGAAGATCCTTAGTAATAGACTGTTCCCTGGAAGTGTGTGGTGGTTTGAATATGCTTGGCCCAGGGTGTGGCACTGTTAGGAGGTGTGTCCTTGTTGATGTAGGTGTGGCCTTGTTGGAGGAAGTATGTCATGCAGGGTCCCCCCTCCTCCTAGCTGCCTGAGAGATTCAGTCTTCTCCTGTTTGCCTTCAGAACAAGATGTAGAACTGTCAGCTCCTTCTCCAGTGTCATGCCTACCTGGAGGCTGCCATGCTTCCTGCCTTGATGATAATGGACTGAACCTCTGAACCTGTAAGCCAGCTCCAATAAGGTGTTGTCCTTTATGAGAGTTGCCTCAGTCATGGTGCCTCTTCACAGCAATGGAAACCCTAAGACCAAGTGTAAAATAAAATAAACCCTGTCCTCCCCAAGTTGCTTTTGGTCATGATGTTTATCACTGTAATAGAAAACCTACCTAGGATGATTCCAGATGGAGAGTTACAACTGTTAGGTTGAAGGGTACAGATACATTGCAGGCCTTATCAGAAGAAACATGTGTTCCTATGGCATGCTGGACATTTACTAGACAGTAAAGATATGTCACAACTCCCATCACAAATCAGGGGCTGGAGATGTGCCAATTTTCTCCAATACGTAAACTACATCTGGTCCAGATTTGACCTTGGAGTTACCCCGTGGTAAAGGCTACAGTGATCAAGGACCTTCAAGGACCAGCAGGTATACTGGTTGTTTGTGCAGAATCACTGTGCTTGTGTCCTTTAAGCCTTTGGCAGTGGCTCTGATGTCTGCCTTGTAGCCAGGAATATGTACTGTTTGCCAATAGTCACTTTCTTGAGCAGATCCCAGCACCACATTTGTCCTTGCCTTTGAAAAAGCCCCCAACTCTATAGGCCTGGACATCAGTGTGCACACTCTGCTACAGTGCTCTGTGTCCCTCTCATCCAAAGTCACATATCAGAACTGGAGAAATAACTACAGGTGGGTTAAGACACCAACTGGACCTGCTGTGAGATGAACCTGAGACAAGCTTCAGTTGATTGTCTCGCTTCCACAAGCCCTGATGGGGCCAGAAGCCTCTGTGCTGCTTGAGGTCTGCAAAGTGTGAATTCAGAGCCAGATGCTAGTCATTCCTGGACCCACGGTGACTTTCTTGAAATGCCCACAGACCTTTCAGGGTGGGGCCTAGAAAAGTAGTAACTAAGCTTTTATTAGGCAACCCATCCTTCCTCAAGGGAATATAGCCTCCATTCATTCAAGAGCTTTTGAGCCTGTTAGTTGGCATAGTTCTGGTAACTGACTGGGGACCTGGGACTCTCTGACCTAATGCTAAAATTTGGGCTCACCCTCAGTTGACCTTCAGAGATTCTCACTTCAGAGCCAAAGTGAGGAATTAACGGGCTTCTTGGAACCAACTGTGGTTCTACACACACACCATGATGAACTCCCAATGCCCTGGAGCTGGAGTGCGTCAGACTGTACAGCTTGCTGATCTAAGAGCCACACACGCTCCATCTTAATCGTTACAGGAAAGGTAATGTGCTATATTACAATTCTGAGATTTACTTCTCCGCTCAGCATCCCACCGTGAGACCTGTTCTTGCTGAGGAGCACACTTGCCGCTGAGTCATTTAAACAACCGTAAGCTTTTCCATTGCGTTATTACGTCCCAGTTCATTTGTTCTTCCCCTACCGGTAGGCACATTGCTTTCCCCATAGGTCTGCTGTAGTCATCAGAGCTGTGCAATGTTCCTGTGTCTCCATGGGCACGTGAATGGCAGCCCCTGCAGGGCTGGTGTCCAGAGGGGAGGGGCCAGGTCTCCCAGGTCTCTCTCTCTCCCTCTCTGTCTCTCTGTCTATCTCTCTGTCTCTCTCTCTCTCTCTCACACACACACACACACACACACACAAACACACACACACAGACACACACACACACAGACACACACACACACAGACACACACACACACACACACACACACACACACATACGGCCACAAGTCTGATAGGTATTATTCAATCACAGAATCAAAATCAAAGACTGTACAACCCCGCCTCCTCCTCCCCTCGGCAGCCTTCCCCATACCCTTCTGATATTTGATGTGTCTTATTTACTTTTTATGAGTTTGGCCAATGTGTGTAAATTCCTCTCATTATCTTAAGAATGAGGAAAATTAAATTCTTCTCATATGTTTGTGAGGCATCTGAGCGCCTCATTTCTGGACTTAATGTTTATGTCATTTGCACATCGTATTTCCATTTTATTATTGATTTGCAAGAATCACTTGTATATTGTGGATAAAAAAAAATTCTCATTGGCTTTATTAGATAAATATCTTCTACTACTTCCTCTATGGTGGTTCTGCTGTGTAAAGGTTTTAATTCTGATGCTGCAAAGTTCATCTTTCATCTCCGTCTCTGACTCTTTTGAGTCTTATTTAAGAAATAAGGACACAGATACGAATTCAAAGACATTTTCCTCTAAGATTTTAAAGTTTTGCTTTTAACATTTAGATCCTTTTGCCATCTGGAATCCCTCTCTTGTGGATGGCTTGTGAAAGGGATAAAGTTTTATTTTCCCAGATGGCTAGCCAGTTGTCCCTGCCGCACTTGCTGATGGCTCACCCATTCATCCCTTCCTTGCTGGGAAGAAAAGTCTTTGTTTTCAGTCAAGACAGCATTCGTGTTTGCAAATGTTCAAGGACCCTCTCTTGGTCCTCCTCCAGGAGAGAAAATGAAAAGTCATTCAACACGTCATGCAACATGTGTAGCTACGGTATTGGCAAGTGTGCCCTGTCCAGAAACATGCCCTACTCTGCTGTTTTATTCCTCCTCCTCCTCCTCCTCCTCCTCCTCCTCCTCCTCCTCCTTTCCTCCTCCTCCTCCTCTTCCTCCTCCTCCTTCTTCCTCTTCTTCTTCTTTTCTTCTTCTTTTTCCTCTTCCTCTTCCTCCTTTCCTCTTCCTCCTCCTCTCTCCTCCTCCTCCTCCTCTTCTTCTTCTTCTTCTTCTTCTTCTCTCTCTCTCTCTCTCTCTCTCTCTCTCACACACACACACACACACACACACACACACACACACACAAAAAAATGCTTTGTTTGGACTGGGGTTGGAGCTCAGTTACAGTGCATTGGCCCAGCACATGTAAGGCATTGAGTCAATGCCCAATAAATGAAGAAAATCATCAACTACATTTCAAAAATAAGACATTCCCCTTCAAATTCTGGATTAGAGCCCCCACTGAGGCCTTTCAACCATACCTCCTAGGGGTACCCAGTACCTCAGGACCCTTACTTGCAAATGGCTTTGCCGGAGTGTTGTCCAGCGGATGGCCTGATGTAGTCGTAGTATAGTCTTGAAACCAACATTCATGACAGGAACAGAAAATGGAAGGGATCACTAGGTAGACCTGACTAATACCGGGACCTCATTTGTCATTAAGAGGTGACAGCAGCCATCAACAGAGTTGGCAATGTTATTAGAGTGGCTATCCCTGCATTTTCACCAAAGCCAGGCTCTACCCTGAACTCTCCACAAGTATAGACTGGGTCCTCACAACAATCTTTCTAAGCAGAGGGTGGCTAATTCTCTCATTGTTGAGATGAGAAGATTCCCGTATCAGTGGCTGTGAGCAGTTCACCTCAGATGATGAAGCTGGGTCCAAGTCCAGGCTGGGAACTGCTGTCTCTGTTCACCAAAGCTCAGCAGCACCCTACACTGTGCGCGTGTAGACTGACTTTGCATGTGTAGATGCATGTCCACCAAATTTATGCTTGTGTAAACCCATTTGTGTGTTCTTAGGAGAGTTCTGTCTTAGCATGTTTAGTATGCCAAACTACCCAAAAGGACCGCCAAAGACATGTGCCTTTTTCCAAAATCAGGGCCCAGCAACAAGGCAAAAAACTCCCCTGAGTCTCCCCTGGCTCACATCACCAGCAAAGGTACCTCTGCATACGCACAAGGTCCTAAGGCCTGCCTTCACTTTGGGATAAGTTGGAAGAAGGAGAACATGGTCTCTTGGTGTCCAGACACATTTTAGCAGCCTGGGTATCTTTTGTGTTGGTTTGAAGTCCCGGATCAAGCTTTCTGTGCAAAGCTCTAAGGTCTTGACTTTCCTTTGCTAGATTTCTTGCTCACTGATACCATTACAAAGACAGTGGCTTTCCTCACTTTGCTTCTGGATTGTTTCTGAGATCAAGTTCTTGAAACAGGGAAGAGCTCTGGATCATATGGGCTGTGACACTTTGTAAAGCAGCGATGGTTTTTTTTTTTTTTTTTTTTTTTTTAGCAGATTCCTTGGGGAAGCATCACTATAAACAGTGGTTCTCAACCTATGGGTGGTGACCCCTTTGGGATTTGAATGATTCTTTCACGTGAGGCACCTGAGACCATTGGAAATCACAGATATTTACATTATGATTCATAGCGGCAGCAAAATGACAGCTATGAAGTAGCAACAGAAATAATTACATTCTCAGAGTCACTACAATATCAGGAACTATATTAAAGGGTCACAGTGTTAGGTAGGTTGAGAGCCACTGGTATAAAAGCTGAGGTCAGGAAACAGATGTAGCTTCACTTTTCCTCTTGACTACACCCTATAATTTTTGAGTCTTGTCTAATTTCCTTGGATGGATCTTCCTGTGCGTGACATCCCAGAGATGGATCTCTGCTCACTCCTTCATCACAAAGAAATCCTTTGCTTTTTTTGTCATGACGTATGCTATTAGCTGCGGCTTTCTGCAGTAGCCTAGTGTCAGGGGTTTGCATTCCTGCGTCTCCAGCTTTGAGAGCTGGTTTTAACCAATAAAGAATTCTTGGTGGGTGTCGTTTTTGTCCGCTCCATCTATTATTGCCACACTGCCTCAGACACTGCAGTGAGAGGTTGCTGGAATGATCTGGGAATAGAGAAAGTAAGCCACATGCAATGGAATGCTTGGGGTTGAGTCGGGCATTAAGGGGGGCAGTATGCTAAAGCAAAAAGCCAGAAAGCAGCCCCACTAAGAGCTTGCTCAGTGGGCTCCTGGTGCTCAATAATTTAGAGCCACTTTGGAATCAAACCTGGCCCCACTGCTCTCTAGGAAGACCTGTCTAGTGGTGTCCCTCAGGCCCTACTTCCCTCTTGGAGGGGGGTGGGGTGGGGATATTCCTTTCTATCCTTTGCTATGCTCACTTGACAGCAGTGTGGACTGGTAGCCTCCACTCCCTTCTCCTTGCAAGTGTGGAAGATCAGTGGTAGTCTGCCAGTCCCAGCAGGCATACGGGCAGTCTAATGTCCTTGCAGGATTACACAAGGAAATGAGTTCCTAGGGAGACATGAGGGAATATGTAAAACTACCCATCCAGGCAGAGGCATATTCAACAGCAGCAACAGGAAATACTGCCATTCGCCACAGCACAAAACCAGTGCTCTAAATGGAAATAGGAGATGCAGAGAGCCCACATCTTGGTGGTTCCATTGAAGAGACAAACCCAAGGAAGAGGACAGGAAGTCATCAGTGGATGGAATGGATGGAAGGAGGAGATCCAGGTCAAAGGTGCCAAGTTTCGTTCTGTTGTCTTTTCTGCTTTGATAAAATACTCCAACCAAAAGCAGCTTAGGGGAAGAAAAAGTTTATTTGGCTTACACTTTCAGGTCACAAGTTATCAATGAGGGAAGTCTGGTCAGAAACCCTGGAGGAACACTACTTGCTGGCTTGTTCACAGGCTCATGCTCAGCTAGTTTTCTTATACAGCTCTGGTCTACTGACTTAGGGAATGGTGCCGCCCCTAGTGAGCTGTCCTTTCTCACATCAATTAACAATCAAGACTATCCCTCTAGGCATGCCCACAGGCCCATCTGATCAGGGCCATTCCTTAACTGACACTCCTTTCTTAGGGGACGTTAGGTTGTGTCTAGTTGGCAGTTGGAGCTAGGGAGGACAGACTCAAACATGCACATGGCCCAGTGCATACAGCTAACACACCGTGCTGTGCACTGGGGAGATTCTAGGGAAGATAGACTTCATATGCTCCCGGCCCCAAAACAAACAAACAGATAAAACCCAAATAAGACAAAGATAATTGTGAGAAGATGAATTGATCCATCTGCTCAACTTCAGCAATCCCTCCCTGTGTATGCAACCATATTCTTAACGGCATGCAATTTTATTAAAAATAAAAGCACAAATAATAATCAGCTGTGCCTCAGTCCCGGTCAGATGACAGCTTCTTCCCCCAGGCCTTTGGCTATTTCTACCCCTCCTCTAGGTTCTGGAGTTCTTGTCTACCTCACCTTTCCTGCTTCGTGCTCACCGTCACCCTTCTTTTCTGGGCTTGTTTCTTACAAGTTGGCAGATCACGTGGTAATGGAGGTGGCAGGTGAGCCTTTTAGGCAGTTGTCCTTAACTCTGGGCCCTGCAGTGGCTGGCGGTCCTTCTACTAATTTAGGGGGTGCTATGACAATGTGCCTTCCCTGACCTGATACCTCTCCAGGCAGAGTCTCCTGCAGAGCAAAGTGGAAGAAACCATGACATTTAAAGGAACTCACTTACCAGATGATGCTCGTCAACTTGCCATGTTGGCTGCTGATTGTCACCATACTCCTCAAACCACTGGACTCTCCCTCCCTCTTATAGTCACTGAACTGGTCACCATGCCTGCTGCAGCTTAGACAGGAATTCAGATATCACCTCCCCTTCCCAAGACTGAAGTCGCCACCTGCAAAAATGGATGACTCCTAGATCATAAGGTGTCATGAGCTCTTTTGTGCTGAGGCTAGTTGGGGAAATTGGGGAGGACTCCCTTGAGTATCTGCAGAGGTCCTGGCCCTGGAGTAGGAACAGTCACCACCTTGCCTTAGGTAGCCAGACAGAAATTGGTTTTGTTAATAGAATGTTTGCCTTAATTCAGGTGACCAAGAAAAGAAACAGACTCAAGATGAGGGTGTGGTCAGGGCCTTGGGGTGGGAAACAAGCAGCAGAATGTCCATTGAAGAATGAGAGGACTCAGTGAGCTGGACCCTAAGTGCCAAATACATGATGCTCCACCAGTCGCACTGCCAAGGGGACTGTGAAGCCTCCCCATTTCCCCAGATACCCAGGTCCTTAGTCCCAGAAGCACAAATGTGACCTTAGATGGCATCGAAGATTGTTTGTGGAGGCCATTTTCAACTAGTTGGCCATGAGGGTTAGTCTGGTAAGGCGAGTCCTAAGTACACTTACCTCCAGCAGAGAGACAATGCAAGATTAGGCACAGGGTGTGGTCACGTGATAACAAAGGCACAGATGGCAGATAGGGCCCAAGCCCAGAACTCCAGGAGCCCCCAGAGGCTGGACCAGGAGGATGGGCCCTCTGCCTCCAAAGAATCAGATTCATTTGGGCTTCCCTCCTTCAGAGAAGTGTGTGGATGGCTTAGCTGTCACAACAGCCATGAGAAGTTAAGAGACAGGAAGCTGCCTCACCAGGTTCCTGGGAGCCTTCCAGACTGCCCATGTCCCTCCCTCACCTCATTACTCTTTTCTGACCTCTGGGACTATGTTCTTATTTTTCTGGCCCCCTTTCCGTGTGTGTGTGTGTGTGTGTGTGTGTGTGTGTGTGTGTATGTGTGTGTGTGTGTGTGTCCGTGTGTGTCTGTGTGTCTGTGTGTCTATGTCTGTGTGTGTCTGTGTGTGTCTATGTCTGTGTGTGTCCGTGTGTGTCTGTGTATGTTTGTGTTATGTATGTTTGTGTGTGTGTGTGTGTGTCTGTGTGTTTGTGTGTGTGTGTGTCTATGTGTCTGTGTGTGTCTATGTCTGTGTGTGTATGTATGTGTCTGTGTGTCTGTGTGTGTCTGTGTATGTGTGTATGTATGTGTGTCTGTGTGTTTGTGTGTGTGTCTGTGTGTCTGTGTGTGTCTATGTCTGTGTGTATATGTATGTGTCTGTGTGTCTGTGTGTGTCTGTGTGTCTATGTCTGTGTGTGTATATGTGTGTGTGTGTGTCTGTGTGTGTCTGTGTGTGTGTGTCTGTGTGTGTCTGTGTGTCTATGTCTGTGTCTGTGTGTGTGTGTGTTTATTGTTATGTGCATGTTAGTCTGTGTAAGAATGTGGGATATGTGTGGATTTGTGTGGGGATGGACAGGGGTCACAATCGGGTCTCTTCCTCAGACTCTTCCCATATTTTTTTTACACTGTCTCTCACTGAGCTCAGAGAGTTCCCCGATTGGCTAGTGTGGCTGGACAGGGAGCTTTAGAGACTCTCCTATCTCCACCTCTCCAGTCCTGGCTCATCTGATGGAGAATGGCTTTTTTGGTGTGGGTTCTGGGATATCAAACGTGGGTCTTCACGCTTCTGTGGCAAACACTTCATTGGCTAACCTAGCTCCCCAGCCCACCTGTTTCATTTCCTTTTGCTTTGTTTTTTCAAGGCAGGGTTTCTCTGTGTAACAGAACCCTGGCTATCCTGGACTCACTTGGCGACCAGGCTTACCTCACACTCCCAGAGATTTGCCTGGGTCTGCCTCCCAAGGGCTGGGATCAAAGGCATGCATTAAATGCTCTGCAAACCCACCCCTTTTTGAGAAAGTGCATTAAGGATCCAAGGTCAGCCTCCAACTCGCTGTGCAGCTAAGGCTGAACTTGATCTTCTGAACCAAGGGCCAGGGTCACAGGCATGCAGTGCTTTGCCTAATTTATGTGGTGCTTGAGGTCAAGCATACTGGGCATGCTCACTCCCTCCTCTTTTGTGTGGCTTCAGGGGCTATGATTCCCATAAGCCATCAGGGTGAGTAAAAAGATCAAATATTTCCAGACCGTCGCTGCTTAACACACAGAAGATGAAGTCCGGCTAAGGCAGATTTGCTGAATCTGGGAACCTGTCTGCTTGAGCCAGGTCACCTGGGGAGCCCAGGCTTCTTCCAGGCTCCCCTCCCCTAAGTCCCAGGCTCTCTGAGACCTGTGGTAGATGAGCTAGTTGAACTCTCTGTTCAAGAGCTGCTGGGCCTGACAAAAGCAGTTGACTGGAGTTCAGATAAAGGTGAGGGACCTGAGGAGCCCAAGACAGCCTGAGTGATCAGAACCTGGGCTCTGAGCTCCTCTGCCAGCATCCTGGCGAGCTCTCCTGATTGTGTTACATATTCATGTTAATCTCATGAATATGCAAAGCTAAGGTTACAGTTTAACACCTAATTTACAAAGGCCTTGTATCTCCAATATTAATACAAATAATAAAAATTAAATGCTGGTGAGGGACATTTGGGCTGCAGAACTGTTTTGTGCCTGTGTGAGCAAGTCCAAGCTTCCCTTTATTGAGCCTTATTAATTCCAGTGCTTATGAGCTGGGGACCCTGGCAAGTCACTTTATGTCTCTGAGCTGGGTATCCTATTAGTGGATAGGGATCAGTACCTTCCTGGCAGTCTCAGGATGGTGAGATGGTGAGAGCTCCCAGGTCTGCGCACCTGTGAGGAGATTTGAAATGGCCCTGAGTGAGCTCCCCCAACTCCTGAGTCCGACCCCTAACCCCTTCCCTCAGGGAAGACTACACTATCTCCAGAGCAATAGCTAGTGTGAGCAGTGACTTTCCTGCCCACTACTGACATGGCCTCTGGGTACCCAACGGAAGGCTCACAGATGCAGGTGCCTGATGGCTGGACCACTTGTTCTTCAGGCCCTTTGCTTTTGGGATGAGTGATGCCCACTGAACCTTGGCTGTGTTGGCTGTACCCGGTGACTCTGTATTTCTTTGTACCTAGTCAACCTCGGGTATCAGGGGTCAACCTGGGATCTCATTCATCCGAAGGGGGTAGAATGGGGATCAGTTTTACCCAAAATGTAAACTATATATTTTTAAAAAACCCATGCCTCTAGGAGAACTCAGTAATAAGACCATGTATCATGTGGTGAAAGCAAATGTTTTACTCCTTGGACAAGAGGAAGGCAGGCTGAGAGCCGGGGAGTCTAGCCTCAGCCCACTTCTGACCTTGGGACCTAAGTGTCCCTTCTTCAGGGTCCAGTGTCCCTTTTTGGGTGCCACCTGGTGCAGAGCATTCCACCCTGCCCTGTGTTTGTTTGCCTGTTTATTCACCTGTAACTTTTAGTGACAGTCAGTCCAGAGCCGTTTCCTCGACAAGAATTTTACGACTCTTCCTGAAACGTCCATTTCTGTTCCTCTAGGAATCATCTGGAGGGCCTTGCTTTGCTGGGCTGCCATTCTGGGACGATGCTTGAGGAGGTCAACGAGACCCCAGCTGCAGAGACTCTGCTCAAATGGAAACTCCATTCTCTGCTCTCTGACTCAGATCCCTCCTGGGTCTCTGGCTTACCCCACTTTCCCCCACTTCCCTCCTATGGTCTCATTTTAAATAGAATCCACCAGCAATCAGAGCGTGAGGCCAGCAGCCCAAGTTGGAAACGAACCTCAGCTCTAGTGAAGGGGGGGCAGGTGGAGACGCTGCTGAAGAACGTCTCCTGCTGGAGACAACGGCTGCCCAGTTCTTCCCAATGGCTCTCTTTCCAGGCACTGGCTCCCTCCTTAATGGCCGTGCCTTCCCTGGAGCCTGGAAACTGGGACAAGGC
Organism: Rattus rattus; assembly: GCF_011064425.1. Taxonomy (NCBI): domain Eukaryota; kingdom Metazoa; phylum Chordata; class Mammalia; order Rodentia; family Muridae; genus Rattus; species Rattus rattus. The sequence goes on from NC_046154.1 coordinate 257,218,511, forward strand.
AGTGTTGTGCAGCAGGAGATAGGCTGCCTAGGCTCCCAGGGACCAGTATGTTCCCTGCATCTTGGGCAGTTTCTATCTGAGGAACCAGGACTGAAGGCACTGAGAACTTCATCTCCCTTACCGACACTAGAGGTGTTGGAATGCTCGCAGAAGATGTGAGCACCAGGCTGAGTGGCCACCAGGCAGGCTGAACAGGAGGCCACAGTTCAGGGGAGGGTGCCGGGTCTGAGTGGGTGGTGAGTTTGACGCAGGAGGTGGAGAACTGTGCTCAAACTTGGGGCTCTATAAGTCTTCACCGATGGATGGAGCTCAGAGAGCTGATCTATTCAGATCTCTCAGGGGACAGTCTCATAATAGAGGCTTTGTATGGACCAGATGTTAAGACTGTTCCAACGGTTCTCTAAGAGGTTGGCCTCAACTTGAGCCCTCAGGTAAGTATAGACAGGGAAAGTTGCAGCTAGTATGGGGGTGGACAGAGCCAGAACTCAGCCAAGTCGATTGACCCCAAATTCCACATTGGGTATTTCTGATCCCCAAACCTGTTTTCAGGCTCAAGGTCTGTCCAAAGGAGCAATCCTATCCTCCATTCACATCTAAGTGCTTCTGTGACTGGGGCTGTGCAGTCACAACTCCACCCAGTCCTGGAGATTTAATCTTCCAAGTTTCCTCAAATGGCTTTCCCAAGGCCGTCTGTGAGATCTTTAAGTCTCAGGTAGCTTGGAGAGACTTAGATAGACAGACTTTGCATCTACCGTGAAGCAGAGGTGGAAACCTGTGTGCACAAACCGGGATGTCACAGAACAGGTCAGAGGGGCACCAGTCTGTCATTTGAAGTATGGGTACAAGGCTAGCTCCTTCACTCTCCAGAATTCACCAACCTTCCTTGGAAGTGGGGACATGAAAATGTACAAATAACATCCAAGTGGCCTCTTCCTTCTGCAGTTTAGCCACCCTGTGAGACTTTAGATGGCTTTGCTGTTGGAAAGAAGGTTCAGTTCCTCGTAGCCCAGGATAGTCTTGAACTTGTAACAATTATCTTGAATCAGCATCCCAAGCCCTGAGATTATAGGACACTCCACTACATTCAGCGGCGAGGAGAGTGGAAGGTGAGAGAGGAGGAGGAGCAAGCCAGCTGTCTGCCTACTTCTCCTCAGTGCTGCCCTTACAGATAGTTTGTGACACCCATGAACGAATGCGCACCCACAGTGAGTCTGTGGGTCAGCGAGGCCGATGCAGAGCACAGCACTGAGGGATGGGTGGGGTGGGCAGATCCACTCCCAAAGGCAGGCTCTACATCCACAACACCAGGATCCGGTTCCAAGACAGACCAAAGTGAGAGCTCTAAAACAGGTGAACCGTGACCGGACGGGATGGAGCACGCCCTTCCGTGCTCCCGGTATTTTTTCCCCATGACAGGGAATGAATAAAAACAGCAGTTTTTGCTAGGTGTTGCATTCCCATGGTGGTGGTGAAGCACAGTAGGCATGGGGCTGGAGGCTGTGCAATATCAGTTGTCGCCATGTTCCCACTACAGGAAGCAGGGGCTCTTAAAGCTCCACGTACAGCTACCTGGAGAGTGTAATCTGGATGGGAAAGTTCACACTAGTTCTATGAGATTGAAAATTTCCCTGGGATTATGTTGTTTTGCAGTAAATGGAAAATGCCCTGCAGCCGGAGCTAGGGAGACAAGAGAACGAAGATGGAGGCAGACCCACTGCTTTGAACAGGACGCCTTCGAGGGTTCTCACCGTGCACTAGGTCCTATAGGTTATGGGGCCGTGTGAAACACCTCCCCTATGGTTGTACGTTCTCCCCCTAGCAAGAGTAGACTTCATCTGGTGAAGAAGGAAACAAGACTGGGATGCAGAGTTGCCGGGAGCCACACCAACCTGGGAGACCCCGTGCATTTCACTCTCTGCCCAGCTACTTGGTTCTGCGAGTCGCGGCCTTCTTCTAAGAGGGCTGCAGCCAGTCACGTGACCTCCATTTGGTTCCACCACAGGACTTTTACTCCTCACATCTCCCTGGAACAGAAAAGGCAGGTGAGTGGACCATTTGGCTGTGTCCTAGGTCTGGGAGGAGGCAGAAAGCCTGGTCCATGATCTATGCTGTAGTAGCACAGACCATGGAAGTTGGTTGAGACACTGCCCTTGAGTGCCTGTGTCTTCTGGTGGGCCCCTGGCCACACAAACCCTATTGCTCTGCATAAAAAAAAGAAAGAAACAAAGAAAAAAAGAAAAAAGCAAGGCAGACAAGTGAGGTTCGCAGGAGGAAAATATCAATATTCCAGCAATATCGAGTTCCTGTTCCTCAAATTGTAGAGGAGATAATGGACAGAAACGAGGCGCATTATCGGCCGTCTCCAGTGGGCTCTTTGGTGCACGGGGCATCAATCCATGGTGCCGGCTGGCGTCGCCGCACAGGGAAATTAAATAATACTGAGTGACAGCTGATGTGCTCATTACCTGGAGGAAGCCCACCTTCCGAAGGCAGGAATTTAAAGTCTCCACCAGGGCGGAGGAGCCAATTTATAGCCCATCACTCAGGCTTCTGACATGGAACTCTGCGCTTGCCATTTTGTTAATGAGGAATCGCATTCATCCTAAGAGCCTGCTTCCCCGAAGAGACGCTTTGCGTGTCCTGGTGAGATTAAGATGACTTTGATAGGGACACACAGCAAATGCTTAATGACTTTTTAACCTTTCACGACGTCAGCTGGAGCAACCGTTGGACAATTCATCACGGCGTTATCAAAGCTCACAAAGGGTGAGACGTAGGGAACTTGGCTTCTGCCTGAAAGATGGCCCACCCAACTGTAACTCCCGACAACATCGGGGCCTTAGTTTCCCAAGCCTGAGCCTCGTGACTCACATGTTCAGATGGAGCGTGGCCAGCTTAGGGGACACACCAACGGTCCCTGACTTTCTATCACCCAAGTGTACCATCTGGCTAATCTTTGCCCTAGCTCCTGTCTCCTCCCCTGCCCCACACTCTCTCCAATTCAGCACCCACTTCAGCACTCCACTCGGCTGCACACTGGGTCTCAAAAGGACGTTTCTAGTCCAATGATTGTCTCTCAGCAGTTCCCTCATTGACACACACACAAGCATGTACTGAGTGCAGAACCAGACCCTCCGAGCTGGTGAGGTCCAGGCAAGACGGCTCTCGCTTCTGGGGTTAGTTTCTCTAGAATCATTGACTGCAGTCAAAAACACCAAACTGGGATTACCAGGCTTATCGGTTTCCTGAGAAACCCAGCTTTGCTGTCTGGATGGCTTTCTGTGGACCCCGCTTACCTGCGAAACACAGTTGTTTCCAGTACAGAGGCTCACCCTACAGAAGCACGGCCCTGCTTAATAGAAGACATCCTTGGAAAGGGATCTCTAGTGTGAGACACCATGGTGGGGAGAGGGAGCACCAACTAGAGCACAGCTTTTGAGTCCCTAAGGGCTTCTTTGCATTTGGTTTTGTCCCCAGGAGGCTCTGCTGAGTGGCTCACTCACCATCAAGAGCAGGACTCCTTGATCCTTTAAAGGTGACGCTCCTCTGTGAGCCTTCTATGAAAACTCAGTCTTTCTGTCTTTGCAGTTTGGAGGCCTTGGCCCAGGATGGGTGGTCCTGCTTCCTTCTGAGGCTGTGAGAGGCTCTGACTGGTCTCTGAGCTCTCAGTTTCCTGATTTTTCTTGGCTGGGGGAAGCCGTCTCCCACTGGTTTTCCTCATGGTGTCAAACTCTGCACTTGTCTATCTCTGCTTGGATTTTGCTTAGAAACACCAGCCATCTGGTTTAGGGCCTGCCCATTAACTTCTTCTTTGCCAGGCCAGGTCTAAATCTTTCCAAATCAGACCCCACCTTTGGATCTTGCATTACGGCTCTGGCTCTTTGAGGGGCACGGCTAAAACCACAGTGAGGGTCAGTGGTTAGGGTTCTCTGTATTCTCCAGGAGGAACCTTTCTTGATCTGTTTTGGTTTGGACACGCTAGAACTTAGAAGTCTCTGGAGAACTAATAAGTGAACAGTCAGATTCCATCCTGGGCCCAGGATATTAAGTTCTTCACTCTGCAAGAACAGCCCGTCTCTGATCCCTTTTCCTTCTATAGGGTAGAGAAGAGCAGGCCCTGGAAAAACACTCTGCTTTCTAGGCAAATTGTGAGCCCACTCATTGTCGAGCAAAGACACCTGAGGGTAATGTGCAGGACGTGGGGGTGTCCCTGAGAGATATGGTTAGAGCTAGTACCGCCTAATCGAAAATGGGGGACATGGACAGTAAATAGCTAAAATCTCCCAGTTCTAAGCTCTGGTGAATCCTGGGGCTTACACTTGCCGAGGGGTTATGGGTTGTTTGCTCAGCAAGCTTCTTCATGAGGAGCATGCTCACCCAAGTGGCTGGTATGTGCCTCTCTGCTAGGGAGCCAGGAGAGAGCCTGCTGCTTCCCCTGGTGCCTCTCTGTCCATTTGTCATCATGGCTGTCAATCAGAAATTTCACATCTGAAAGTTAAATCACAGCCAATTGTCACGGCAGTCATTGCCAAGGCATTAGAGTCTCACTTATGGGATTGTTTTCTGAAATGGCTCATTGGGAAATATTTTCTGCTCAGATGAAAG